>NW_027275288.1:0-62928 GCF_030028105.1 Mobula birostris
GGGCATAAGATTCAGGGCAGGAGTTTCAGGGCATGAGATTCAGGGAAGAAGAATCAGGGCATCAGATTCAGGACAGGGTTTCTGCACTGGAGATTCAGGGCAGAAGATTCAGGGCAGGTGTTTCAGGGCATGAGATTCAGGGCAGGACTTTCTGGTTAGGAGATTCAGGGCAGCAGTTTCAGGGCAGGAGTTTCAGGGCATGAGATTCAGGGAAGAAGAATCAGGGCATCAGATTCAGGACAGGGTTTCTGCACTGGAGATTCAGGGCAGCAGATTCAGGGCATGAGTTTCAGGGCAGGAGATTCAGGGCATGAGATTCATGAAAGGAGAATCAGGGCATCAGACTCAGGACAGGGGATTCTGCACTGGAGATTCAGGGCATGAGTTTCAGGGCAGGAGATTCAGGGCATGAGATTCAGGGCAGGAGATTCAGGGCAGGAGATTCAGGCAGGAGTTTCAGGGCCTGAGATTCAGGGCATAAGATTCAGGGCAGGAGATTCAGAGCAGGAGTTTCAGGGCATGAGATTCAGGGCTGGATGTTCAGGGCAGGAGATTCAGGTCATGAGATAGGGGGCAGGAGTTTCAGGGCATGAGATTCAGGGCAGGTGTTTGAGGGCATGAGATTCACTGCAGGATCTTCAGGGCATGAGATTCAGGGAAGGAGATTCAGGGCATGAGATTCAGGGCAGGTGTTTCAGGCATGAGATTGAATGCAGGAGTTTCAGAGCATGAAATTCAGGACAGGTGTTTCAGGGGATGAGATTCAGGGCAGGTGTTTCAGGGCATGAGATTCAGGGAAGGAGTTTCAGGGAATCATATTCAGGGCAGGTGTTTCAGGGAATGAGATTCAGGGCTGGAGATTAAGGGCAGTTGTTTGAGGGCATGAGATTCAGGGCAGGAGATTCAGGGCAGGAGATTCAGGCTGGAGTATCAGAGCAGGAGTTTCAGGGCATGAGATTCAGGGCATGAGATTCAGGGCAGGTGTTTCTGCACAGGAGATTCAGGGCAGGAGTATCAGGGATTAAGATTCACGTAAGGAGATTCAGGGTATGAGATTCTGGGCAGAATTTTCAGGGAATCACATTCAGGGCAGGTGTTTCAGGGAATGAGATTCAGGGCTGGAGATTAAGGGCAGTTGTTTGAGGGCATGAGATTCAGGGCAGGAGATTCAGGGCATGAGATTCAGGGCAGGAGATTCAGAGCAGGAGTTTCAGGGCATGAGATTAAGGTAAGGAGATTCAGGGCATGAGATTCAGATAAGGAGATTCAGGGCATGAGATTCAGGGCAGGTGTTTCAGGGCATGAGATTCAGGACAGCAGATTTAGGGCAGGAGATTCAGGGCAGGAGATTCAGGGCAGGAGTTTCAGCGCATGAGATACAATGCAGGAGTATCGGGGCACGAGATTCAGGTAAGGAGATTCAGGGCATGAGATTCAGGGCAGTATTTTCAGGGCGTGAGTTTCAGGGCAGGCGTTTCAGGGCATGAGATTCAGGACAGTAGATTCAGCGCAGTAGAATCAGGACAGGATTTTCAGGGCGTGAGATTCAGGGCAGGAGTTTCAGGGCATGAGATTCAGGACAGGAGATTCAGGGCATGATTTTAAGGGCAGTTGTTTCAGTGCATAAGATTCAGGGCATAAGATTCAGGGCAGGAGATTCAGAGCAGGAGTTTCAGGGCATGAGATTCAGGGCATGAGATTCAGGGTAGGTGTTTCTGCACAGGAGATTCAGGGCAGGAGTTTCAGGTTAGGAGATTCAGGGCAGCAGTTTCAGGGCAGGAGTTTCAGGGCATGAGATTCAGGGAAGAAGAATCAGGGCATCAGACTCAGGACAGGGGATTCTGCATTGGAGATTCAGGGCATGAGTTTCAGGGCAGGAGATTCAGGGCATGAGATTCAGGGCAGGAGATTCAGGGCAGGAGATTCAGGCAGGAGTTTCAGGGCCTAGATTCAGGGCATAAGATTCAGGGCAGGAGATTCAGAGCAGGAGTTTCAGGGCATGAAATTCAGGATTGGTGTTTCAGGGGATGAGATTCAGGGCAGAAGATTCAGGGCAGGTGTTTCAGGGCATGAGATTCAGGGCAGGAGTTTCTGGTTAGGAGATTCAGGGCAGCAGTTTCAGGGCAGGAGTTTCAGGGCATGAGATTCAGGGAAGAAGAATCAGGGCATCAGATTCAGGACAGGGTTTCTGCACTGGAGATTCAGGGCAGCAGATTCAGGGCATGAGTTTCAGGGCAGGAGATTCAGGGCATGAGATTCATGAAAGGAGAATCAGGGCATCAGACTCAGGACAGGGGATTCTGCACTGGAGATTCAGGGCATGAGTTTCAGGGCAGGAGATTCAGGGCATGAGATTCAGGGCAGGAGATTCAGGGCAGGAGATTCAGGCAGGAGTTTCAGGGCCTGAGATTCAGGGCATAAGATTCAGGGCAGGAGATTCAGAGCAGGAGTTTCAGGGCATGAGATTCAGGGCTGGATGTTCAGGGCAGGAGATTCAGGTCATGAGATAGGGGGCAGGAGTTTCAGGGCATGAGATTCAGGGCAGGTGTTTGAGGGCATGAGATTCAATGCAGGATCTTCAGGGCATGAGATTCAGGGAAGGAGATTCAGGGCATGAGATTCAGGGCAGGTGTTTCAGGCATGAGATTCAATGCAGGAGTTTCAGAGCATGAAATTCAGGACAGGTGTTTCAGGGGATGAGATTCAGGGCAGGTGTTTCAGGGCATGAGATTCAGGGAAGGAGTTTCAGGTTAAGAGATTCAGGGCAGGAGTTTCACGGCAGGATTATCAGGGCATGAGATTCAGGTAAGGAGATTCAGGGCAGGATATTCAGGGAACCAGATTCAGGGGAGTTGTTTAAGGTCATGAGATTCAGGGCAGAAGATTCAGGGCTTGTGACTCAGGGCTGGAGTTTCAGAGCAGGAGTTTCAGGGCATGAGATTCAGATAAGGATATTCAGGGCATGAGATTCAGGGCAGGATTTTCAGGGCATGAGATTCAGGGCAGGTGTTTCAGTGCATGAGATTCAGGGCAGGTGTTTCAGGGTATGAGATTCAGGGCAGGTGTTTCAGGGCATGAGATTCAGGGTAGGTTTTTCAGTGCATGAGATTCAGGGCAGGTGTTTCAGGTCCCAAGCTTCAGGGCAGGAGATTCAGGGCATGTGATTCAGGGCTGGAGTTTCAGTGCAGGAGTTTCAGGGCATGAGATTCAGGGCAGGAGTTTCAGGGCAGGAGATTCAGGCTGGAGTATCAGAGCAGGAGTTTCAGGGCAGGAGATTCAGGGCAGGATTTTCAGGGCAGTTGTTTCAGTGCATAAGATTCAGGGCATATGATTCAGGGCAGGAGATTCAGAGCAGGAGTTTCAGGGCATGAGATTCAGGGCATGAGATTCAGGGCATGAGATTCAGGGTAGGTGTTTCAGGGCATGAGATTCAGGACAGGAGATTCAGGGCATGAGATTCAGGACAGGATTTTCAGGGCAGTTGTTTCAGTGCATAAGATTCAGTGCATAAGATTCAGGGCAGGAGATTCAGGGCAGGAGATTCAGGGCAGGAGATTCAGGGCAGGAGATTCAGAGCAGGAGTTTCAGGGCATGAGATTCAGGGCATGAGATTCAGGGCAGGAGTTTCAGGGCAGGAGTATCAGGGATTAAGATTCACGAAAGGAGATTCAGGGCTTGAGATTCAGGGCAGAATTTTCAGGGAATCATATTCAGGGCAGGTGTTTCAGGGCCCAAGCTTCAGGGCAGGAGATTCAGGGCATGTGATTCAGCGCTGGAGTTTCAGTGCAGGAGTTTCAGGGCATGAGATTCAGGTAAGGAGATTCAGGGCATGAGATTCAGGGCAGGTGTTTCAGTGCATGAGATTCAGGGCAGGTGTTTCAGGGCAGGAGTTTCAGGGCAGGAGATTCAGGGCAGGAGATTCAGGGCAGGAGTTTCCGGGCATGAGATTTGGGCAGTTGTTTCAGGGCATGAAATTCAGGGGTAGAGATTCAGGGCAGGAGATTCCGGTCATGAGATAGGGTGCAGGAGTTTCAGGGCATGAGATTCAGGGAAGGTGTTTCAGGGAATGAGATTCAGAGCAGGATTTTCAGGGGATGAGATTCAGGGAAGGAGATTCAGGGCATGAGATTCAGGGCAGGAGTTTCTGCACAGGAGATTCAGGGCAGGAGTTTCAGGTCAGGAGATTCAGGGCAGGAGTTTCAGAGCATGAAATTCAGGATTGGTGTTTCAGGGGATGAGATTCAGGGAAGGAGATTCAGGGCAGGTGTTTCAGGGCATGAGATTCAGGGCAGGAGTTTCAGGTTAGGAGATTCAGGGCACGAGTTTCAGGGCAAGTGTATCAGGGGATGAGATTCAGGGCAGGAGATTCAGGGCAGGAGATTCAGGGCTGGAGTATCAGAGCAGGAGTTTCAGGGCATGAGATTAAGGTAAGGAGATTCAGGGCATGAGATTCAGATAAGGAGATTCAGGGCATGAGATTCAGGGCAGGATTTTCAGGGCATGAGATTCAGGCAGGTGTTTCAGTGCATGAGATTCAGGGCAGGTGTTTCAGGGCAGGATTTTCAGGGCATGAGATTCAGGGCAGTTTTTTCAGTGCATGAGATTCAGGGCAGGAGTTTCAGGGCATGAGATTCAGGACGAGAGATTCAGGGCAGGAGATTCAGGGCAGGATTTTCAGGGCAGTTGTTTCAGTGCAAAAGATTCAGGGCATAAGATTCAGGGCAGGAGATTCAGAGCAGGAGTTTCAGGGCATGAGATTCAGGGCATGAGATTTAGGGCATGAGATTCAGGGCAGGTGTTTCTGCAAAGGAGATTCAGGGAGGAGTTTCAGGGCAGGAGTATCAGGGATTAAGATTCAGGGCAGGTGTTACAGGGAATGAGATTCAGGACTGGAGATTAAGGGCAGTTGTTTGAGGGCATGAGATTCAGGGCAGGAGATTCAGGGCTGGAGTATCAGAGCAGGAGTTTCAGGGCATGAGATTAAGGTAAGGAGATTCAGGGCATGAGATTCAGATAAGGAGATTCAGGGTATGAGATTCAGGGCAGGATTTTCAGGGCATGAGATTCAGGCAGGTGTTTCAGTGCATGAGATTCAGGGCAGGTGTTTCAGGGCAGGAATTTCAGGGCAGTTTTTTCAGTGCAGGAGATTCAGGGCAGGAGATTCAGGGCATGTGAATCAGAGCTGGAGTTTCAGAGCAGGAGTTTCAGGGCATGAGATTCAGGTAAGGTGTTTCAGTGCATGAGATTCAGGGCAGGTGTTTCAGGGCATGAGATTCAGGGCAGGTGTTTCAGGGCATGAGATTCAGGGTAGGAGATTCAGGGCAGGAGATTCAGGGCAGGAGATTCAGAGCAGGAGTTTCAGGGCATGAGATTCAGGGCATGAGATTCAGGGCATGATATTTAGGGCAGGTGTTTCTGCACAGGAGATTCAGGGCAGGAGTTTCAGGGCAGGAGTATCAGGGATTAAGATTTACGTAAGGAGATTCAGGGCTTGCGATTCAGGGCAGAATTTTCAGGGAATCATATTCAGGGCAGGTGTTTCAGGGAATGAGATTCAGGGCTGGAGATTAAGGGCAGTTGTTTGAGGGCATGCGATTTAGGGCAGGAGATTCAGGGCATGAGATTCAGGGCAGGAGATTCAGAGCAGGAGTTTCAGGGCATGAGATTAAGGTAAGGAGATTCAGGGCATGAGACTCAGATAAGGAGATTCAGGGCATGAGATTCAGGGCAGGAGTTTCAGGGCATGAGATTCAGGACAGCAGATTTAGGGCAGGAGATTCAGGGCAGGGGATTCAGGGCAGGTGTTTCAGCGCATGAGATACAATGCAGGAGTTTCGGGGCACGAGATTCAGGTAAGGAGATTCAGGGCATGAGATTCAGGGCAGTATTTTCAGGGCGTGAGTTTCAGGGCAGGCGTTTCAGGGCATGAGATTCAGGACAGTAGATTCAGCACAGTAGAATCAGGACAGGATTTTCAGGGCGTAAGATTCAGGGCAGGAGTTTCAGGGCATGAGATTCAGGACAGGAGATTCAGGGCAGGATTTTCAGGGCAGTTGTTTCAATGCATAAGATTCAGGACAGGAGATTCAGGGCAGGAGTTTCAGCGCAGGAGTTTCAGGGCATGAGATTCAGGGAAGAAGAATCAGGGCATCAGATTCAGGACAGGGTTTCTGCACTGGAGATTCAGGGCAGCAGATTCAGGGCATGAGTTTCAGGGCAGGAGATTCAGGGCATGAGATTCATGAAAGGAGAATCAGGGCATCAGACTCAGGACAGGGGATTCTGCACTGGAGATTCAGGGCATGAGTTTCAGGGCAGGAGATTCAGGGCATGAGATTCAGGGCATGAGATTCAGGGCAGGTGTTTCTGCACAGGAGATTCAGGGCATGAGATTCAGGGCAGGAGATTCAGGGCAGGAGATTCAGGCAGGAGTTTCAGGGCCTGAGATTCAGGGCATAAGATTCAGGGCAGGAGATTCAGAGCAGGAGTTTCAGGGCATGAGATTCAGGGCTGGATGTTCAGGGCAGGAGATTCAGGTCATGAGATAGGGGGCAGGAGTTTCAGGGCATGAGATTCAGGGCAGGTGTTTGAGGGCATGAGATTCACTGCAGGATCTTCAGGGCATGAGATTCAGGGAAGGAGATTCAGGGCATGAGATTCAGGGCAGGTGTTTCAGGCATGAGATTGAATGCAGGAGTTTCAGAGCATGAAATTCAGGACAGGTGTTTCAGGGGATGAGATTCAGGGCAGGTGTTTCAGGGCATGAGATTCAGGGAAGGAGTTTCAGGGAATCATATTCAGGGCAGGTGTTTCAGGGAATGAGATTCAGGGCTGGAGATTAAGGGCTGTTGTTTGAGGGCATGAGATTCAGGGCAGGAGATTCAGGGCAGGAGATTCAGGCTGGAGTATCAGAGCAGGAGTTTCAGGGCATGAGATTCAGGGCATGAGATTCAGGGCAGGTGTTTCTGCACAGGAGATTCAGGGCAGGAGTATCAGGGATTAAGATTCACGTAAGGAGATTCAGGGTATGAGATTCTGGGCAGAATTTTCAGGGAATCACATTCAGGGCAGGTGTTTCAGGGAATGAGATTCAGGGCTGGAGATTAAGGGCAGTTGTTTGAGGGCATGAGATTCAGGGCAGGAGATTCAGGGCATGAGATTCAGGGCAGGAGATTCAGAGCAGGAGTTTCAGGGCATGAGATTAAGGTAAGGAGATTCAGGGCATGAGATTCAGATAAGGAGATTCAGGGCATGAGATTCAGGGCAGGTGTTTCAGGGCATGAGATTCAGGACAGCAGATTTAGGGCAGGAGATTCAGGGCAGGAGATTCAGGGCAGGAGTTTCAGCGCATGAGATACAATGCAGGAGTATCGGGGCACGAGATTCAGGTAAGGAGATTCAGGGCATGAGATTCAGGGCAGTATTTTCAGGGCGTGAGTTTCAGGGCAGGCGTTTCAGGGCATGAGATTCAGGACAGTAGATTCAGCGCAGTAGAATCAGGACAGGATTTTCAGGGCGTGAGATTCAGGGCAGGAGTTTCAGGGCATGAGATTCAGGACAGGAGATTCAGGGCATGATTTTAAGGGCAGTTGTTTCAGTGAATAAGATTCAGGACAGGAGATTCAGGGCAGGAGTTTCAGCGCAGGAGTTTCAGGGCATGAGATTCAGGGAAGAAGAATCAGGGCATCAGATTCAGGACAGGGTTTCTGCACTGGAGATTCAGGGCAGCAGATTCAGGGCATGAGTTTCAGGGCAGGAGATTCAGGGCATGAGATTCATGAAAGGAGAATCAGGGCATCAGACTCAGGACAGGGGATTCTGCACTGGAGATTCAGGGCATGAGTTTCAGGGCAGGAGATTCAGGGCATGAGATTCAGGGCATGAGATTCAGGGCAGGTGTTTCTGCACAGGAGATTCAGGGCATGAGATTCAGGGCAGGAGATTCAGGGCAGGAGATTCAGGCAGGAGTTTCAGGGCCTGAGATTCAGGGCATAAGATTCAGGGCAGGAGATTCAGAGCAGGAGTTTCAGGGCATGAGATTCAGGGCTGGATGTTCAGGGCAGGAGATTCAGGTCATGAGATAGGGGGCAGGAGTTTCAGGGCATGAGATTCAGGGCAGGTGTTTGAGGGCATGAGATTCACTGCAGGATCTTCAGGGCATGAGATTCAGGGAAGGAGATTCAGGGCATGAGATTCAGGGCAGGTGTTTCAGGCATGAGATTGAATGCAGGAGTTTCAGAGCATGAAATTCAGGACAGGTGTTTCAGGGGATGAGATTCAGGGCAGGTGTTTCAGGGCATGAGATTCAGGGAAGGAGTTTCAGGGAATCATATTCAGGGCAGGTGTTTCAGGGAATGAGATTCAGGGCTGGAGATTAAGGGCTGTTGTTTGAGGGCATGAGATTCAGGGCAGGAGATTCAGGGCAGGAGATTCAGGCTGGAGTATCAGAGCAGGAGTTTCAGGGCATGAGATTCAGGGCATGAGATTCAGGGCAGGTGTTTCTGCACAGGAGATTCAGGGCAGGAGTATCAGGGATTAAGATTCACGTAAGGAGATTCAGGGTATGAGATTCTGGGCAGAATTTTCAGGGAATCACATTCAGGGCAGGTGTTTCAGGGAATGAGATTCAGGGCTGGAGATTAAGGGCAGTTGTTTGAGGGCATGAGATTCAGGGCAGGAGATTCAGGGCATGAGATTCAGGGCAGGAGATTCAGAGCAGGAGTTTCAGGGCATGAGATTAAGGTAAGGAGATTCAGGGCATGAGACTCAGATAAGGAGATTCAGGGCATGAGATTCAGGGCAGGTGTTTCAGGGCATGAGATTCAGGACAGCAGATTTAGGGCAGGAGATTCAGGGCAGGAGATTCAGGGCAGGAGTTTCAGCGCATGAGATACAATGCAGGAGTATCGGGGCACGAGATTCAGGTAAGGAGATTCAGGGCATGAGATTCAGGGCAGTATTTTCAGGGCGTGAGTTTCAGGGCAGGCGTTTCAGGGCATGAGATTCAGGACAGTAGATTCAGCGCAGTAGAATCAGGACAGGATTTTCAGGGCGTGAGATTCAGGGCAGGAGTTTCAGGGCATGAGATTCAGGACAGGAGATTCAGGGCATGATTTTAAGGGCAGTTGTTTCAGTGCATAAGATTCAGGGCATAAGATTCAGGGCAGGAGATTCAGAGCAGGAGTTTCAGGGCATGAGATTCAGGGCATGAGATTCAGGGTAGGTGTTTCTGCACAGGAGATTCAGGGCAGGAGTTTCAGGTTAGGAGATTCAGGGCAGCAGTTTCAGGGCAGGAGTTTCAGGGCATGAGATTCAGGGAAGAAGAATCAGGGCATCAGACTCAGGACAGGGGATTCTGCATTGGAGATTCAGGGCATGAGTTTCAGGGCAGGAGATTCAGGGCATGAGATTCAGGGCAGGAGATTCAGGGCAGGAGATTCAGGCAGGAGTTTCAGGGCCTAGATTCAGGGCATAAGATTCAGGGCAGGAGATTCAGAGCAGGAGTTTCAGGGCATGAAATTCAGGATTGGTGTTTCAGGGGATGAGATTCAGGGCAGAAGATTCAGGGCAGGTGTTTCAGGGCATGAGATTCAGGGCAGGAGTTTCTGGTTAGGAGATTCAGGGCAGCAGTTTCAGGGCAGGAGTTTCAGGGCATGAGATTCAGGGAAGAAGAATCAGGGCATCAGATTCAGGACAGGGTTTCTGCACTGGAGATTCAGGGCAGCAGATTCAGGGCATGAGTTTCAGGGCAGGAGATTCAGGGCATGAGATTCATGAAAGGAGAATCAGGGCATCAGACTCAGGACAGGGGATTCTGCACTGGAGATTCAGGGCATGAGTTTCAGGGCAGGAGATTCAGGGCATGAGATTCAGGGCAGGAGATTCAGGGCAGGAGATTCAGGCAGGAGTTTCAGGGCCTGAGATTCAGGGCATAAGATTCAGGGCAGGAGATTCAGAGCAGGAGTTTCAGGGCATGAGATTCAGGGCTGGATGTTCAGGGCAGGAGATTCAGGTCATGAGATAGGGGGCAGGAGTTTCAGGGCATGAGATTCAGGGCAGGTGTTTGAGGGCATGAGATTCAATGCAGGATCTTCAGGGCATGAGATTCAGGGAAGGAGATTCAGGGCATGAGATTCAGGGCAGGTGTTTCAGGCATGAGATTCAATGCAGGAGTTTCAGAGCATGAAATTCAGGACAGGTGTTTCAGGGGATGAGATTCAGGGCAGGTGTTTCAGGGCATGAGATTCAGGGAAGGAGTTTCAGGTTAAGAGATTCAGGGCAGGAGTTTCACGGCAGGATTATCAGGGCATGAGATTCAGGTAAGGAGATTCAGGGCAGGATATTCAGGGAACCAGATTCAGGGGAGTTGTTTAAGGTCATGAGATTCAGGGCAGAAGATTCAGGGCTTGTGACTCAGGGCTGGAGTTTCAGAGCAGGAGTTTCAGGGCATGAGATTCAGATAAGGAGATTCAGGGCATGAGATTCAGGGCAGGATTTTCAGGGCATGAGATTCAGGGCAGGTGTTTCAGTGCATGAGATTCAGGGCAGGTGTTTCAGGGTATGAGATTCAGGGCAGGTGTTTCAGGGCATGAGATTCAGGGTAGGTTTTTCAGTGCATGAGATTCAGGGCAGGTGTTTCAGGTCCCAAGCTTCAGGGCAGGAGATTCAGGGCATGTGATTCAGGGCTGGAGTTTCAGTGCAGGAGTTTCAGGGCATGAGATTCAGGGCAGGAGTTTCAGGGCAGGAGATTCAGGCTGGAGTATCAGAGCAGGAGTTTCAGGGCAGGAGATTCAGGGCAGGATTTTCAGGGCAGTTGTTTCAGTGCATAAGATTCAGGGCATATGATTCAGGGCAGGAGATTCAGAGCAGGAGTTTCAGGGCATGAGATTCAGGGCATGAGATTCAGGGCATGAGATTCAGGGTAGGTGTTTCAGGGCATGAGATTCAGGACAGGAGATTCAGGGCATGAGATTCAGGACAGGATTTTCAGGGCAGTTGTTTCAGTGCATAAGATTCAGTGCATAAGATTCAGGGCAGGAGATTCAGGGCAGGAGATTCAGGGCAGGAGATTCAGGGCAGGAGATTCAGAGCAGGAGTTTCAGGGCATGAGATTCAGGGCATGAGATTCAGGGCAGGAGTTTCAGGGCAGGAGTATCAGGGATTAAGATTCACGAAAGGAGATTCAGGGCTTGAGATTCAGGGCAGAATTTTCAGGGAATCATATTCAGGGCAGGTGTTTCAGGGCCCAAGCTTCAGGGCAGGAGATTCAGGGCATGTGATTCAGCGCTGGAGTTTCAGTGCAGGAGTTTCAGGGCATGAGATTCAGGTAAGGAGATTCAGGGCATGAGATTCAGGGCAGGTGTTTCAGTGCATGAGATTCAGGGCAGGTGTTTCAGGGCAGGAGTTTCAGGGCAGGAGATTCAGGGCAGGAGATTCAGGGCAGGAGTTTCAGCGCATGAGATACAATGCAGGAGTATCGGGGCACGAGATTCAGGTAAGGAGATTCAGGGCATGAGATTCAGGGCAGTATTTTCAGGGCGTGAGTTTCAGGGCAGGCGTTTCAGGGCATGAGATTCAGGACAGTAGATTCAGCGCAGTAGAATCAGGACAGGATTTTCAGGGCGTGAGATTCAGGGCAGGAGTTTCAGGGCATGAGATTCAGGACAGGAGATTCAGGGCATGATTTTAAGGGCAGTTGTTTCAGTGCATAAGATTCAGGGCATAAGATTCAGGGCAGGAGATTCAGAGCAGGAGTTTCAGGGCATGAGATTCAGGGCATGAGATTCAGGGTAGGTGTTTCTGCACAGGAGATTCAGGGCAGGAGTTTCAGGTTAGGAGATTCAGGGCAGCAGTTTCAGGGCAGGAGTTTCAGGGCATGAGATTCAGGGAAGAAGAATCAGGGCATCAGACTCAGGACAGGGGATTCTGCATTGGAGATTCAGGGCATGAGTTTCAGGGCAGGAGATTCAGGGCATGAGATTCAGGGCAGGAGATTCAGGGCAGGAGATTCAGGCAGGAGTTTCAGGGCCTAGATTCAGGGCATAAGATTCAGGGCAGGAGATTCAGAGCAGGAGTTTCAGGGCATGAAATTCAGGATTGGTGTTTCAGGGGATGAGATTCAGGGCAGAAGATTCAGGGCAGGTGTTTCAGGGCATGAGATTCAGGGCAGGAGTTTCTGGTTAGGAGATTCAGGGCAGCAGTTTCAGGGCAGGAGTTTCAGGGCATGAGATTCAGGGAAGAAGAATCAGGGCATCAGATTCAGGACAGGGTTTCTGCACTGGAGATTCAGGGCAGCAGATTCAGGGCATGAGTTTCAGGGCAGGAGATTCAGGGCATGAGATTCATGAAAGGAGAATCAGGGCATCAGACTCAGGACAGGGGATTCTGCACTGGAGATTCAGGGCATGAGTTTCAGGGCAGGAGATTCAGGGCATGAGATTCAGGGCAGGAGATTCAGGGCAGGAGATTCAGGCAGGAGTTTCAGGGCCTGAGATTCAGGGCATAAGATTCAGGGCAGGAGATTCAGAGCAGGAGTTTCAGGGCATGAGATTCAGGGCTGGATGTTCAGGGCAGGAGATTCAGGTCATGAGATAGGGGGCAGGAGTTTCAGGGCATGAGATTCAGGGCAGGTGTTTGAGGGCATGAGATTCAATGCAGGATCTTCAGGGCATGAGATTCAGGGAAGGAGATTCAGGGCATGAGATTCAGGGCAGGTGTTTCAGGCATGAGATTCAATGCAGGAGTTTCAGAGCATGAAATTCAGGACAGGTGTTTCAGGGGATGAGATTCAGGGCAGGTGTTTCAGGGCATGAGATTCAGGGAAGGAGTTTCAGGTTAAGAGATTCAGGGCAGGAGTTTCACGGCAGGATTATCAGGGCATGAGATTCAGGTAAGGAGATTCAGGGCAGGATATTCAGGGAACCAGATTCAGGGGAGTTGTTTAAGGTCATGAGATTCAGGGCAGAAGATTCAGGGCTTGTGACTCAGGGCTGGAGTTTCAGAGCAGGAGTTTCAGGGCATGAGATTCAGATAAGGAGATTCAGGGCATGAGATTCAGGGCAGGATTTTCAGGGCATGAGATTCAGGGCAGGTGTTTCAGTGCATGAGATTCAGGGCAGGTGTTTCAGGGTATGAGATTCAGGGCAGGTGTTTCAGGGCATGAGATTCAGGGTAGGTTTTTCAGTGCATGAGATTCAGGGCAGGTGTTTCAGGTCCCAAGCTTCAGGGCAGGAGATTCAGGGCATGTGATTCAGGGCTGGAGTTTCAGTGCAGGAGTTTCAGGGCATGAGATTCAGGGCAGGAGTTTCAGGGCAGGAGATTCAGGCTGGAGTATCAGAGCAGGAGTTTCAGGGCAGGAGATTCAGGGCAGGATTTTCAGGGCAGTTGTTTCAGTGCATAAGATTCAGGGCATATGATTCAGGGCAGGAGATTCAGAGCAGGAGTTTCAGGGCATGAGATTCAGGGCATGAGATTCAGGGCATGAGATTCAGGGTAGGTGTTTCAGGGCATGAGATTCAGGACAGGAGATTCAGGGCATGAGATTCAGGACAGGATTTTCAGGGCAGTTGTTTCAGTGCATAAGATTCAGTGCATAAGATTCAGGGCAGGAGATTCAGGGCAGGAGATTCAGGGCAGGAGATTCAGGGCAGGAGATTCAGAGCAGGAGTTTCAGGGCATGAGATTCAGGGCATGAGATTCAGGGCAGGAGTTTCAGGGCAGGAGTATCAGGGATTAAGATTCACGAAAGGAGATTCAGGGCTTGAGATTCAGGGCAGAATTTTCAGGGAATCATATTCAGGGCAGGTGTTTCAGGGCCCAAGCTTCAGGGCAGGAGATTCAGGGCATGTGATTCAGCGCTGGAGTTTCAGTGCAGGAGTTTCAGGGCATGAGATTCAGGTAAGGAGATTCAGGGCATGAGATTCAGGGCAGGTGTTTCAGTGCATGAGATTCAGGGCAGGTGTTTCAGGGCAGGAGTTTCAGGGCAGGAGATTCAGGGCAGGAGATTCAGGGCAGGAGTTTCCGGGCATGAAATTTGGGCAGTTGTTTCAGGGCATGAAATTCAGGGGTAGAGATTCAGGGCAGGAGATTCCGGTCATGAGATAGGGTGCAGGAGTTTCAGGGCATGAGATTCAGGGAAGGTGTTTCAGGGAATGAGATTCAGAGCAGGATTTTCAGGGGATGAGATTCAGGAAGGAGATTCAGGGCATGAGATTCAGGGCAGGAGTTTCTGCACAGGAGATTCAGGGCAGGAGTTTCAGGTCAGGAGATTCAGGGCAGGAGTTTCAGAGCATGAAATTCAGGATTGGTGTTTCAGGGGATGAGATTCAGGGAAGGAGATTCAGGGCAGGTGTTTCAGGGCATGAGATTCAGGGCAGGAGTTTCAGGTTAGGAGATTCAGGGCACGAGTTTCAGGGCAAGTGTATCAGGGGATGAGATTCAGGGCAGGAGATTCAGGGCAGGAGATTCAGGGCTGGAGTATCAGAGCAGGAGTTTCAGGGCATGAGATTAAGGTAAGGAGATTCAGGGCATGAGATTCAGATAAGGAGATTCAGGGCATGAGATTCAGGGCAGGATTTTCAGGGCATGAGATTCAGGCAGGTGTTTCAGTGCATGAGATTCAGGGCAGGTGTTTCAGGGCAGGATTTTCAGGGCATGAGATTCAGGGCAGTTTTTTCAGTGCATGAGATTCAGGGCAGGAGTTTCAGGGCATGAGATTCAGGACGAGAGATTCAGGGCATAAGATTCAGGGCAGGAGATTCAGAGCAGGAGTTTCAGGGCATGAGATTCAGGGCATGAGATTTAGGGCATGAGATTCAGGGCAGGTGTTTCTGCAAAGGAGATTCAGGGAGGAGTTTCAGGGCAGGAGTATCAGGGATTAAGATTCAGGGCAGGTGTTACAGGGAATGAGATTCAGGACTGGAGATTAAGGGCAGTTGTTTGAGGGCATGAGATTCAGGGCAGGAGATTCAGGGCTGGAGTATCAGAGCAGGAGTTTCAGGGCATGAGATTAAGGTAAGGAGATTCAGGGCATGAGATTCAGATAAGGAGATTCAGGGTATGAGATTCAGGGCAGGATTTTCAGGGCATGAGATTCAGGCAGGTGTTTCAGTGCATGAGATTCAGGGCAGGTGTTTCAGGGCAGGAATTTCAGGGCAGTTTTTTCAGTGCAGGAGATTCAGGGCAGGAGATTCAGGGCATGTGAATCAGAGCTGGAGTTTCAGAGCAGGAGTTTCAGGGCATGAGATTCAGGTAAGGTGTTTCAGTGCATGAGATTCAGGGCAGGTGTTTCAGGGCATGAGATTCAGGGCAGGTGTTTCAGGGCATGAGATTCAGGGTAGGAGATTCAGGGCAGGAGATTCAGGGCAGGAGATTCAGAGCAGGAGTTTCAGGGCATGAGATTCAGGGCATGAGATTCAGGCATGATATTTAGGGCAGGTGTTTCTGCACAGGAGATTCAGGGCAGGAGTTTCAGGGCAGGAGTATCAGGGATTAAGATTTACGTAAGGAGATTCAGGGCTTGCGATTCAGGGCAGAATTTTCAGGGAATCATATTCAGGGCAGGTGTTTCAGGGAATGAGATTCAGGGCTGGAGATTAAGGGCAGTTGTTTGAGGGCATGCGATTTAGGGCAGGAGATTCAGGGCATGAGATTCAGGGCAGGAGATTCAGAGCAGGAGTTTCAGGGCATGAGATTAAGGTAAGGAGATTCAGGGCATGAGACTCAGATAAGGAGATTCAGGGCATGAGATTCAGGGCAGGAGTTTCAGGGCATGAGATTCAGGACAGCAGATTTAGGGCAGGAGATTCAGGGCAGGGGATTCAGGGCAGGTGTTTCAGCGCATGAGATACAATGCAGGAGTTTCGGGGCACGAGATTCAGGTAAGGAGATTCAGGGCATGAGATTCAGGGCAGTATTTTCAGGGCGTGAGTTTCAGGGCAGGCGTTTCAGGGCATGAGATTCAGGACAGTAGATTCAGCACAGTAGAATCAGGACAGGATTTTCAGGGCGTGAGATTCAGGGCAGGAGTTTCAGGGCATGAGATTCAGGACAGGAGATTCAGGGCAGGATTTTCAGGGCAGTTGTTTCAATGCATAAGATTCAGGACAGGAGATTCAGGGCAGGAGTTTCAGCGCAGGAGTTTCAGGGCATGAGATTCAGGGAAGAAGAATCAGGGCATCAGATTCAGGACAGGGTTTCTGCACTGGAGATTCAGGGCAGCAGATTCAGGGCATGAGTTTCAGGGCAGGAGATTCAGGGCATGAGATTCATGAAAGGAGAATCAGGGCATCAGACTCAGGACAGGGGATTCTGCACTGGAGATTCAGGGCATGAGTTTCAGGGCAGGAGATGCAGGGCATGAGATTCAGGGCATGAGATTCAGGGCAGGTGTTTCTGCACAGGAGATTCAGGGCAGGAGTTTCAGGGCAGGAGTATCAGGGATTAAGATTCACGTAAGGAGATTCAGGGTATGAGATTCAGGGCAGAATTTTCAGGGAATCATATTCAGGGCAGGTGTTTCAGGGAATGAGATTCAGGGCTGGAGATTAAGGGCAGTTGTTTGAGGGCATGAGATTTAGGGCAGGAGATTCAGGGCATGAGATTCAGGGCAGGAGATTCAGAGCAGGAGTTTCAGAGCATGAGATTAAGGTAAGGAGATTCAGGGCATGAGATTCAGGGCAGGTGTTTCAGGGCATGAGATTCAGGACAGCAGATTTAGGGCAGGAGATTCAGGGCAGGAGATTCAGGGCAGGATTTTCAGGGCAGTTGTTTCAATGCATAAGATTCAGGGCATAAGATTCAGGGCAGGAGATTCACAGCAGGAGTTTCAGGGCATGAGATTCAGGGCATGAGATTCAGGGTAGGTGTTTCTGCACAGGAGATTCAGGGCAGGAGTTTCAGGTTAGGAGATTCAGGGCAGCAGTTTCAGGGCAGGAGTTTCAGGGCATGAGATTCAGGGAAGAAGAATCAGGGCATCAGATTCAGGACAGGGGTTCTGCACTGGAGATTCAGGGCAGCAGATTCAGGGCATGAGTTTCAGGGCAGGAGATTCAGGGCATGAGATTCATGAAAGGAGAATCAGGGCATCAGACTCAGGACAGGGGATTCTGCACTGGAGATTCAGGGCATGAGTTTCAGGGCAGGAGATTCAGGGCATGAGATTCAGGGCAGGAGATTCAGGGCAGGAGATTCAGGGCAGGAGATTCAGGCAGGAGTTTCAGGGCCTGAGATTCAGGGCATAAGATTCAGGGCAGGAGATTCAGAGCAGGAGTTTCAGGGCATGATATTCAGGGCTGGATGTTCAGGGCAGGAGATTCAGGTCATGAGATAGGGGGCAGGAGTTTCAGGGCATGAGATTCAGGGCAGGTGTTTGAGGGCATGAGATTCAATGCAGGATCTTCAGGACATGAGATTCAGGGAAGGAGATTCAGGGCATGAGATTCAGGGCAGGATTTTAAGGTCAGGAGATTCAGGGCAGGAGTTTCAGAGCATGAAATTCAGGATTGGTGTTTCAGGGTATGAGATTCAGGGCAGAAGATTCAGGGCAGGTGTTTCAGGGCATGAGATTCAGGGCAGGAGTTTCAGGTTAGGAGATTCAGGGCAGCAGTTTCAGGGCAGGAGTTTCAGGGCATGAGATTCAGGGAAGAAGAATCAGGGCATCAGATTCAGGACAGGGGTTCTGCACTGGAGATTCAGGGCAGCAGATTCAGGGCATGAGTTTCAGGGCAGGAGATTCAGGGCATGAGATTCATGAAAGGAGAATCAGGGCATCAGACTCAGGACAGGGGATTCTGCACTGGAGATTCAGGGCATGAGTTTCAGGGCAGGAGATTCAGGGCATGAGATTCAGGGCAGGAGATTCAGGGCAGGAGATTCAGGGCAGGAGATTCAGGCAGGAGTTTCAGGGCCTGAGATTCAGGGCATAAGATTCAGGGCAGGAGATTCAGAGCAGGAGTTTCAGGGCATGAGATTCAGGGCTGGATGTTCAGGGCAGGAGATTAAGGTCATGAGATAGGGGGCAGGTGTTTCAGGGTATGAGATTCAGGGCAGGTGTTTCAGGGCATGAGATTCAGGGTAGGTTTTTCAGTGCATGAGATTCAGGGCAGGTGTTTCAGGGCCCAAGCTTCAGGGCAGGAGATTCAGGGCATGTGATTCAGCGCTGGAGTTTCAGTGCAGGAGTTTCAGGGCATGAGATTCAGGTAAGGAGATTCAGGGCAGGTGTTTCAGTGCATGAGATTCAGGGCAGGAGATTCAGGCAGGAGTTTCAGGGCCTGAGATTCAGGGCATAAGATTCAGGGCAGGAGATTCAGAGCAGGAGTTTCAGGGCATGAGATTCAGGGCTGGATGTTCAGGGCAGGAGATTAAGGTCATGAGATAGGGGGCAGGTGTTTCAGGGTATGAGATTCAGGGCAGGTGTTTCAGGGCATGAGATTCAGGGTAGGTTTTTCAGTGCATGAGATTCAGGCAGGTGTTTCAGGGCCCAAGCTTCAGGGCAGGAGATTCAGGGCATGTGATTCAGCGCTGGAGTTTCAGTGCAGGAGTTTCAGGGCATGAGATTCAGGTAAGGAGATTCAGGGCATGAGATTCAGGGCAGGTGTTTCAGTGCATGAGATTCAGGGCAGGTGTTTCAGGGCAGGAGTTTCAGGGCAGGAGATTCAGGGCAGGAGATTCAGGCAGGAGTTTCCGGGCATGAGATTTGGGCAGTTGTTTCAGGGCATGAAATTCAGGGGTAGAGATTCAGGGCAGGAGATTCCGGTCATGAGATAGGGTGCAGGAGTTTCAGGGCATGAGATTCAGGGAAGGTGTTTCAGGGAATGAGATTCAGAGCAGGATTTTCAGGGGATGAGATTCAGGGAAGGAGATTCAGGGCATGAGATTCAGGGCAGGAGTTTCTGCACAGGAGATTCAGGGCAGGAGTTTCAGGTCAGGAGATTCAGGGCAGGAGTTTCAGAGCATGAAATTCAGGATTGGTGTTTCAGGGGATGAGATTCAGGGCAGGTGTTTCCGGGCATGAGATTCAGGGCAGGAGTTTCAGGTTAGGAGATTCAGGGCACGAGTTTCAGGGCAAGTGTATCAGGGGATGAGATTCAGGGCAGGAGATTCAGGGCAGGAGATTCAGGGCTGGAGTATCAGAGCAGGAGATTCAGGGCAGGAGATTCAGGCAGGAGTTTCAGGGCCTGAGATTCAGGGCATAAGATTCAGGGCAGGAGATTCAGAGCAGGAGTTTCAGGGCATGAGATTCAGGGCTGGATGTTCAGGGCAGGAGATTAAGGTCATGAGATAGGGGGCAGGTGTTTCAGGGTATGAGATTCAAGGCAGGTGTTTCAGGGCATGAGATTCAGGGTAGGTTTTTCAGTGCATGAGATTCAGGGCAGGTGTTTCAGGGCCCAAGCTTCAGGGCAGGAGATTCAGGGCATGTGATTCAGCGCTGGAGTTTCAGTGCAGGAGTTTCAGGGCATGAGATTCAGGTAAGGAGATTCAGGGCATGAGATTCAGGGCAGGTGTTTCAGTGCATGAGATTCAGGGCAGGTATTTCAGGGCAGGAGTTTCAGGGCAGGAGATTCAGGGCAGGAGATTCAGGGCAGGAGTTTCCGGGCATGAGATTTGGGCAGTTGTTTCAGGGCATGAAATTCAGGGGTAGAGATTCAGGGCAGGAGATTCCGGTCATGAGATAGGGTGCAGGAGTTTCAGGGCATGAGATTCAGGGAAGGTGTTTCAGGGAATGAGATTCAGAGCAGGATTTTCAGGGGATGAGATTCAGGGAAGGAGATTCAGGGCATGAGATTCAGGGCAGGAGTTTCTGCACAGGAGATTCAGGGCAGGAGTTTCAGGTCAGGAGATTCAGGGCAGGAGTTTCAGAGCATGAAATTCAGGATTGGTGTTTCAGGGGATGAGATTCAGGGAAGGAGATTCAGGGCAGGTGTTTCCGGGCATGAGATTCAGGGCAGGAGTTTCAGGTTAGGAGATTCAGGGCACGAGTTTCAGGGCAAGTGTATCAGGGGATGAGATTCAGGGCAGGAGATTCAGGGCAGGAGATTCAGGGCTGGAGTATCAGAGCAGGAGTTTCAGGGCATGAGATTAAGGTAAGGAGATTCAGGGCATGAGATTCAGATAAGGAGATTCAGGGCATGAGATTCAGGGCAGGATTTTCAGGGCATGAGATTCAGGCAGGTGTTTCAGTGCATGAGATTCAGGGCAGGTGTTTCAGGGCAGGATTTTCAGGGCATGAGATTCAGGGCATGAGATTTAGGGCATGAGATTCAGGGCAGGTGTTTCTGCAAAGGAGATTCAGGGAGGAGTTTCAGGGCAGGAGTATCAGGGATTAAGATTCAGGGCAGGTGTTACAGGGGAATGAGATTCAGGACTGGAGATTAAGGGCAGTTGTTTGAGGGCATGAGATTCAGGGCAGGAGATTCAGGGCTGGAGTATCAGAGCAGGAGTTTCAGGGCATGAGATTAAGGTAAGGAGATTCAGGGCATGAGATTCAGATAAGGAGATTCAGGGTATGAGATTCAGGGCAGGATTTTCAGGGCATGAGATTCAGGCAGGTGTTTCAGTGCATGAGATTCAGGGCAGGTGTTTCAGGGCAGGAATTTCAGGGCAGTTTTTTCAGTGCAGGAGATTCAGGGCAGGAGATTCAGGGCATGTGAATCAGAGCTGGAGTTTCAGAGCAGGAGTTTCAGGGCATGAGATTCAGGTAAGGTGTTTCAGTGCATGAGATTCAGGGCAGGTGTTTCAGGGCATGAGATTCAGGGCAGGTGTTTCAGGGCATGAGATTCAGGGTAGGAGATTCAGGGCAGGAGATTCAGGGCAGGAGATTCAGAGCAGGAGTTTCAGGGCATGAGATTCAGGCATGAGATTCAGGGCATGATATTTAGGGCAGGTGTTTCTGCACAGGAGATTCAGGGCAGGAGTTTCAGGGCAGGAGTATCAGGGATTAAGATTTACGTAAGGAGATTCAGGGCTTGCGATTCAGGGCAGAATTTTCAGGGAATCATATTCAGGGCAGGTGTTTCAGGGAATGAGATTCAGGGCTGGAGATTAAGGGCAGTTGTTTGAGGGCATGCGATTTAGGGCAGGAGATTCAGGGCATGAGATTCAGGGCAGGAGATTCAGAGCAGGAGTTTCAGGGCAGGAGATTCAGGGCAGGAGATTCAGGGCAGGAGATTCAGGCAGGAGTTTCAGGGCCTGAGATTCAGGGCATAAGATTCAGGGCAGGAGATTCAGAGCAGGAGTTTCAGGGTATGAGATTCAGGGCTGGATGTTCAGGGCAGGAGATTAAGGTCATGAGATAGGGGGCAGGTGTTTCAGGGTATGAGATTCAGGGCAGGTGTTTCAGGGCATGAGATTCAGGGTAGGTTTTTCAGTGCATGAGATTCAGGGCAGGTGTTTCAGGGCCCAAGCTTCAGGGCAGGAGATTCAGGGCATGTGATTCAGCGCTGGAGTTTCAGTGCAGGAGTTTCAGGGCATGAGATTCAGGTAAGGAGATTCAGGGCAGGTGTTTCAGTGCATGAGATTCAGGGCAGGAGATTCAGGCAGGAGTTTCAGGGCCTGAGATTCAGGGCATAAGATTCAGGGCAGGAGATTCAGAGCAGGAGTTTCAGGGCATGAGATTCAGGGCTGGATGTTCAGGGCAGGAGATTAAGGTCATGAGATAGGGGGCAGGTGTTTCAGGGTATGAGATTCAGGGCAGGTGTTTCAGGGCATGAGATTCAGGGTAGGTTTTTCAGTGCATGAGATTCAGGGCAGGTGTTTCAGGGCCCAAGCTTCAGGGCAGGAGATTCAGGGCATGTGATTCAGCGCTGGAGTTTCAGTGCAGGAGTTTCAGGGCATGAGATTCAGGTAAGGAGATTCAGGGCATGAGATTCAGGGCAGGTGTTTCAGTGCATGAGATTCAGGGCAGGTGTTTCAGGGCAGGAGTTTCAGGGCAGGAGATTCAGGGCAGGAGATTCAGGGCAGGAGTTTCCGGGCATGAGATTTGGGCAGTTGTTTCAGGGCATGAAATTCAGGGGTAGAGATTCAGGGCAGGAGATTCCGGTCATGAGATAGGGTGCAGGAGTTTCAGGGCATGAGATTCAGGGAAGGTGTTTCAGGGAATGAGATTCAGAGCAGGATTTTCAGGGGATGAGATTCAGGGAAGGAGATTCAGGGCATGAGATTCAGGGCAGGAGTTTCTGCACAGGAGATTCAGGGCAGGAGTTTCAGGTCAGGAGATTCAGGGCAGGAGTTTCAGAGCATGAAATTCAGGATTGGTGTTTCAGGGGATGAGATTCAGGGCAGGTGTTTCCGGGCATGAGATTCAGGGCAGGAGTTTCAGGTTAGGAGATTCAGGGCACGAGTTTCAGGGCAAGTGTATCAGGGGATGAGATTCAGGGCAGGAGATTCAGGGCAGGAGATTCAGGGCTGGAGTATCAGAGCAGGAGATTCAGGGCAGGACATTCAGGCAGGAGTTTCAGGGCCTGAGATTCAGGGCATAAGATTCAGGGCAGGAGATTCAGAGCAGGAGTTTCAGGGCATGAGATTCAGGGCTGGATGTTCAGGGCAGGAGATTAAGGTCATGAGATAGGGGGCAGGTGTTTCAGGGTATGAGATTCAGGGCAGGTGTTTCAGGGCATGAGATTCAGGGTAGGTTTTTCAGTGCATGAGATTCAGGGCAGGTGTTTCAGGGCCCAAGCTTCAGGGCAGGAGATTCAGGGCATGTGATTCAGCGCTGGAGTTTCAGTGCAGGAGTTTCAGGGCATGAGATTCAGGTAAGGAGATTCAGGGCATGAGATTCAGGGCAGGTGTTTCAGTGCATGAGATTCAGGGCAGGTGTTTCAGGGCAGGAGTTTCAGGGCAGGAGATTCAGGGCAGGAGATTCAGGGCAGGAGTTTCCGGGCATGAGATTTGGGCAGTTGTTTCAGGGCATGAAATTCAGGGGTAGAGATTCAGGGCAGGAGATTCCGGTCATGAGATAGGGTGCAGGAGTTTCAGGGCATGAGATTCAGGGAAGGTGTTTCAGGGAATGAGATTCAGAGCAGGATTT
This sequence comes from Mobula birostris, assembly GCF_030028105.1. Taxonomy (NCBI): domain Eukaryota; kingdom Metazoa; phylum Chordata; class Chondrichthyes; order Myliobatiformes; family Myliobatidae; genus Mobula; species Mobula birostris. The sequence goes on from NW_027275288.1 coordinate 23,024, forward strand.
TCAGGGGATGAGATTCAGGGAAGGAGATTCAGGGCATGAGATTCAGGGCAGGAGTTTCTGCACAGGAGATTCAGGGCAGGAGTTTCAGGTCAGGAGATTCAGGGCAGGAGTTTCAGAGCATGAAATTCAGGATTGGTGTTTCAGGGGATGAGATTCAGGGAAGGAGATTCAGGGCAGGTGTTTCCGGGCATGAGATTCAGGGCAGGAGTTTCAGGTTAGGAGATTCAGGGCACGAGTTTCAGGGCAAGTGTATCAGGGGATGAGATTCAGGGCAGGAGATTCAGGGCAGGAGATTCAGGGCTGGAGTATCAGAGCAGGAGTTTCAGGGCATGAGATTAAGGTAAGGAGATTCAGGGCATGAGATTCAGATAAGGAGATTCAGGGCATGAGATTCAGGGCAGGATTTTCAGGGCATGAGATTCAGGCAGGTGTTTCAGTGCATGAGATTCAGGGCAGGTGTTTCAGGGCAGGATTTTCAGGGCATGAGATTCAGGGCATGAGATTTAGGGCATGAGATTCAGGGCAGGTGTTTCTGCAAAGGAGATTCAGGGAGGAGTTTCAGGGCAGGAGTATCAGGGATTAAGATTCAGGGCAGGTGTTACAGGGAATGAGATTCAGGACTGGAGATTAAGGGCAGTTGTTTGAGGGCATGAGATTCAGGGCAGGAGATTCAGGGCTGGAGTATCAGAGCAGGAGTTTCAGGGCATGAGATTAAGGTAAGGAGATTCAGGGCATGAGATTCAGATAAGGAGATTCAGGGTATGAGATTCAGGGCAGGATTTTCAGGGCATGAGATTCAGGCAGGTGTTTCAGTGCATGAGATTCAGGGCAGGTGTTTCAGGGCAGGAATTTCAGGGCAGCTTTTTCAGTGCAGGAGATTCAGGGCAGGAGATTCAGGGCATGTGAATCAGAGCTGGAGTTTCAGAGCAGGAGTTTCAGGGCATGAGATTCAGGTAAGGTGTTTCAGTGCATGAGATTCAGGGCAGGTGTTTCAGGGCATGAGATTCAGGGCAGGTGTTTCAGGGCATGAGATTCAGGGTAGGAGATTCAGGGCAGGAGATTCAGGGCAGGAGATTCAGAGCAGGAGTTTCAGGGCATGAGATTCAGGGCATGAGATTCAGGGCATGATATTTAGGGCAGGTGTTTCTGCACAGGAGATTCAGGGCAGGAGTTTCAGGGCAGGAGTATCAGGGATTAAGATTTACGTAAGGAGATTCAGGGCTTGCGATTCAGGGCAGAATTTTCAGGGAATCATATTCAGGGCAGGTGTTTCAGGGAATGAGATTCAGGGCTGGAGATTAAGGGCAGTTGTTTGAGGGCATGCGATTTAGGGCAGGAGATTCAGGGCATGAGATTCAGGGCAGGAGATTCAGAGCAGGAGTTTCAGGGCATGAGATTAAGGTAAGGAGATTCAGGGCATGAGACTCAGATAAGGAGATTCAGGGCATGAGATTCAGGGCAGGTGTTTCAGGGCATGAGATTCAGGACAGCAGATTTAGGGCAGGAGATTCAGGGCAGGGGATTCAGGGCAGGTGTTTCAGCGCATGAGATACAATGCAGGAGTTTCGGGGCACGAGATTCAGGTAAGGAGATTCAGGGCATGAGATTCAGGGCAGTATTTTCAGGGCGTGAGTTTCAGGGCAGGCGTTTCAGGGCATGAGATTCAGGACAGTAGATTCAGCACAGTAGAATCAGGACAGGATTTTCAGGGCGTGAGATTCAGGGCAGGAGTTTCAGGGCATGAGATTCAGGACAGGAGATTCAGGGCAGGATTTTCAGGGCAGTTGTTTCAATGCATAAGATTCAGGACAGGGTTTCTGCACTGGAGATTCAGGGCAGCAGATTCAGGGCATGAGTTTCAGGGCAGGAGATTCAGGGCATGAGATTCATGAAAGGAGAATCAGGGCATCAGACTCAGGACAGGGGATTCTGCACTGGAGATTCAGGGCATGAGTTTCAGGGCAGGAGATGCAGGGCATGAGATTCAGGGCATGAGATTCAGGGCAGGTGTTTCTGCACAGGAGATTCAGGGCAGGAGTTTCAGGGCAGGAGTATCAGGGATTAAGATTCACGTAAGGAGATTCAGGGTATGAGATTCAGGGCAGAATTTTCAGGGAATCATATTCAGGGCAGGTGTTTCAGGGAATGAGATTCAGGGCTGGAGATTAAGGGCAGTTGTTTGAGGGCATGAGATTTAGGGCAGGAGATTCAGGGCATGAGATTCAGGGCAGGAGATTCAGAGCAGGAGTTTCAGGGCATGAGATTAAGGTAAGGAGATTCAGGGCATGAGATTCAGATAAGGAGATTCAGGGCATGAGATTCAGGGCAGGTGTTTCAGGGCATGAGATTCAGGACAGCAGATTTAGGGCAGGAGATTCAGGGCAGGAGATTCAGGGCAGGATTTTCAGGGCAGTTGTTTCAATGCATAAGATTCAGGGCATAAGATTCAGGGCAGGAGATTCAGAGCAGGAGTTTCAGGGCATGAGATTCAGGGGATGAGATTCAGGGTAGGTGTTTCTGCACAGGAGATTCAGGGCAGGAGTTTCAGGTTAGGAGATTCAGGGCAGCAGTTTCAGGGCAGGATTTTCAGGGCATGAGATTCAGGGCAGGATTTTAAGGTCAGGAGATTCAGGGCAGGAGTTTCAGAGCATGAAATTCAGGATTGGTGTTTCAGGGTATGAGATTCAGGGCAGAAGATTCAGGGCAGGTGTTTCAGGGCATGAGATTCAGGGCAGGAGTTTCAGGTTAGGAGATTCAGGGCAGCAGTTTCAGGGCAGGAGTTTCAGGGCATGAGATTCAGGGAAGAAGAATCAGGGCATCAGATTCAGGACAGGGGTTCTGCACTGGAGATTCAGGGCAGCAGATTCAGGGCATGAGTTTCAGGGCAGGAGATTCAGGGCATGAGATTCATGAAAGGAGAATCAGGGCATCAGACTCAGGACAGGGGATTCTGCACTGGAGATTCAGGGCATGAGTTTCAGGGCAGGAGATTCAGGGCATGAGATTCAGGGCAGGAGATTCAGGGCAGGAGATTCAGGGCAGGAGATTCAGGCAGGAGTTTCAGGGCCTGAGATTCAGGGCATAAGATTCAGGGCAGGAGATTCAGAGCAGGAGTTTCAGGGCATGAGATTCAGGGCTGGATGTTCAGGGCAGGAGATTAAGGTCATGAGATAGGGGGCAGGTGTTTCAGGGTTTGAGATTCAGGGCAGGTGTTTCAGGGCATGAGATTCAGGGTAGGTTTTTCAGTGCATGAGATTCAGGGCAGGTGTTTCAGGGCCCAAGCTTCAGGGCAGGAGATTCAGGGCATGTGATTCAGCGCTGGAGTTTCAGTGCAGGAGTTTCTGGGCATGAGATTCAGGTAAGGAGATTCAGGGCATGAGATTCAGGGCAGGTGTTTCAGTGCATGAGATTCAGGGCAGGTGTTTCAGGGCAGGAGTTTCAGGGCAGGAGATTCAGGGCAGGAGATTCAGGGCAGGAGTTTCCGGGCATGAGATTTGGGCAGTTGTTTCAGGGCATGAAATTCAGGGGTAGAGATTCAGGGCAGGAGATTCCGGTCATGAGATAGGGTGCAGGAGTTTCAGGGCATGAGATTCAGGGAAGGTGTTTCAGGGAATGAGATTCAGAGCAGGATTTTCAGGGGATGAGATTCAGGGAAGGAGATTCAGGGCATGAGATTCAGGGCAGGAGTTTCTGCACAGGAGATTCAGGGCAGGAGTTTCAGGTCAGGAGATTCAGGGCAGGAGTTTCAGAGCATGAAATTCAGGATTGGTGTTTCAGGGGATGAGATTCAGGGAAGGAGATTCAGGGCAGGTGTTTCCGGGCATGAGATTCAGGGCAGGAGTTTCAGGTTAGGAGATTCAGGGCACGAGTTTCAGGGCAAGTGTATCAGGGGATGAGATTCAGGGCAGGAGATTCAGGGCAGGAGATTCAGGGCTGGAGTATCAGAGCAGGAGTTTCAGGGCATGAGATTAAGGTAAGGAGATTCAGGGCATGAGATTCAGATAAGGAGATTCAGGGCAGGATTTTCAGGGCATGAGATTCAGGCAGGTGTTTCAGTGCATGAGATTCAGGGCAGGTGTTTCAGGGCAGGATTTTCAGGGCATGAGATTCAGGGCAGTTTTTTCAGTGCATGAGATTCAGGGCAGGAGTTTCAGGGCATGAGATTCAGGACGAGAGATTCAGGGCAGGAGATTCAGGGCAGGATTTTCAGGGCAGTTGTTTCAGTGCAAAAGATTCAGGGCATAAGATTCAGGGCAGGAGATTCAGAGCAGGAGTTTCAGGGCATGAGATTCAGGGCATGAGATTTAGGGCATGAGATTCAGGGCAGGTGTTTCTGCAAAGGAGATTCAGGGAGGAGTTTCAGGGCAGGAGTATCAGGGATTAAGATTCAGGGCAGGTGTTTCAGGGAATGAGATTCAGGACTGGAGATTAAGGGCAGTTGTTTGAGGGCATGAGATTCAGGGCAGGAGATTCAGGGCTGGAGTATCAGAGCAGGAGTTTCAGGGCATGAGATTAAGGTAAGGAGATTCAGGGCATGAGATTCAGATAAGGAGATTCAGGGTATGAGATTCAGGGCAGGATTTTCAGGGCATGAGATTCAGGCAGGTGTTTCAGTGCATGAGATTCAGGGCAGGAGATTCAGGGCAGGAGATTCAGAGCAGGAATTTCAGGGCATGAGATTCAGGGCATGAGATTCAGGGCATGATATTTAGGGCAGGTGTTTCTGCACAGGAGATTCAGGGCAGGAGTTTCAGGGCAGGAGTATCAGGGATTAAGATTTACGTAAGGAGATTCAGGGCTTGAGATTCAGGGCAGAATTTTCAGGGAATCATATTCAGGGCAGGTGTTTCAGGGAATGAGATTCAGGGCTGGAGATTAAGGGCAGTTGTTTGAGGGCATGCGATTTAGGGCAGGAGATTCAGGGCATGAGATTCAGGGCAGGAGATTCAGAGCAGGAGTTTCAGGGCATGAGATTAAGGTAAGGAGATTCAGGGCATGAGACTCAGATAAGGAGATTCAGGGCATGAGATTCAGGGCAGGTGTTTCAGGGCATGAGATTCAGGACAGCAGATTTAGGGCAGGAGATTCAGGGCAGGGGATTCAGGGCAGGTGTTTCAGCGCATGAGATACAATGCAGGAGTTTCGGGGCACGAGATTCAGGTAAGGAGATTCAGGGCATGAGATTCAGGGCAGTATTTTCAGGGCGTGAGTTTCAGGGCAGGCGTTTCAGGGCATGAGATTCAGGACAGTAGATTCAGCGCAGTAGAATCAGGACAGGATTTTCAGGGCGTGAGATTCAGGGCAGGAGTTTCAGGGCATGAGATTCAGGACAGGAGATTCAGGGCAGGATTTTCAGGGCAGTTGTTTCAATGCATAAGATTCAGGGCATAAGATTCAGGGCAGGAGATTCAGAGCAGGAGTTTCAGGGCATGAGATTCAGGGCATGAGATTCAGGGTAGGTGTTTCTGCACAGGAGATTCAGGGCAGGAGTTTCAGGTTAGGAGATTCAGGGCAGCAGTTTCAGGGCAGGAGTTTCAGGGCATGAGATTCAGGGAAGAAGAATCAGGGCATCAGATTCAGGACAGGGTTTCTGCACTGGAGATTCAGGGCAGCAGATTCAGGGCATGAGTTTCAGGGCAGGAGATTCAGGGCATGAGATTCATGAAAGGAGAATCAGGGCATCAGACTCAGGACAGGGGATTCTGCACTGGAGATTCAGGGCATGAGTTTCAGGGCAGGAGATTCAGGGCATGAGATTCAGGGCATGAGATTCAGGGCAGGTGTTTCTGCACAGGAGATTCAGGGCAGGAGTTTCAGGGCAGGAGTATCAGGGATTAAGATTCACGTAAGGAGATTCAGGGTATGAGATTCAGGGCAGAATTTTCAGGGAATCATATTCAGGGCAGGTGTTTCAGGGAATGAGATTCAGGGCTGGAGATTAAGGGCAGTTGTTTGAGGGCATGAGATTTAGGGCAGGAGATTCAGGGCATGAGATTCAGGGCAGGAGATTCAGAGCAGGAGTTTCAGGGCATGAGATTAAGGTAAGGAGATTCAGGGCATGAGATTCAGATAAGGAGATTCAGGGCATGAGATTCAGGGCAGGTGTTTCAGGGCATGAGATTCAGGACAGCAGATTTAGGGCAGGAGATTCAGGGCAGGAGATTCAGGGCAGGATTCTCAGGGCAGTTGTTTCAATGCATAAGATTCAGGGCATAAGATTCAGGGCAGGAGATTCAGAGCAGGAGTTTCAGGGCATGAGATTCAGGGCATGATATTCAGGGTAGGTGTTTCTGCACAGGAGATTCAGGGCAGGAGTTTCAGGTTAGGAGATTCAGGGCAGCAGTTTCAGGGCAGGAGTTTCAGGGCATGAGATTCAGGGAAGAAGAATCAGGGCATCAGATTCAGGACAGGGTTTCTGCACTGGAGATTCAGGGCAGCAGATTCAGGGCATGAGTTTCAGGGCCTGAGATTCAGGGCATAAGATTCAGGGCAGGAGATTCAGAGCAGGAGTTTCAGAGCATGAAATTCAGGACAGGTGTTTCAGGGGATGAGATTCAGGGCAGGTGTTTCAGGGCATGAGATTCAGGGAAGGAGTTTCAGGTCAAGAGATTCAGGGCAGGAGTTTCAGGGCAGGATTATCAGGGCATGAGATTCAGGTAAGGAGATTCAGGGCAGGATATTCAGGGAACCAGATTCAGGGGAGTTGTTTAAGGTCATGAGATTCAGGGCAGAAGATTCAGGGCTTGTGACTCAGGGCTGGAGTTTCAGAGCAGGAGTTTCAGGGCATGAGATTCAGTTAAGGATATTCAGGGCATGAGATTCAGGGCAGGATTTTCAGGGCATGAGATTCAGGGCAGGTGTTTCAGTGCATGAGATTCAGGGCAGGTGTTTCAGGGTATGAGATTCAGGGCAGGTGTTTCAGGGCATGAGATACAGGGTAGGTTTTTCAGTGCATGAGATTCAGGGCAGGTGTTTCAGGTCCCAAGCTTCAGGGCAGGAGATTCAGGGCATGTGATTCAGGGCTGGAGTTTCAGTGCAGGAGTTTCAGGGCATGAGATTCAGGTCAGGAGTTTCAGGTTAGGAGATTCAGGGCAGGAGTTTCAGGGCAGGATTATCAGGGCATGAGATTCAAGTAAGGAGATTCAGGGCAGGATATTCAGGGCATGAGATTCAGGACAGGTGTTTCAGGGCATGAGATTCAGGGCAGGAGTTTCAGAGCATGAGATTCAGTGCAGGTGTTTCGGGCATGAGATTCAATGCAGGAGTTTCAGAGCATGAAATTCAGGACAGGTGTTTCAGGGGATGAGATTCAGGGCTGGTGTTTCAGGGCATGAGATTCAGGGCAGGAGTTTCAGGTTAGGAGATTCAGGGCAGGAGTTTCAGGGCAGGATTATCAGGGCATGAGATTCAGGTAAGGAGATTCAGGGCAGGATATTCAGGGAACCAGATTCAGGGCAGGTGTTTCAGGGCATGAGATTCAGAGCAGGAGATTCAGGGCAGGAGGTTCAGGGGAGTTGTTTAAGGTCATGAGATTCAGGGCAGGAGATTCAGGGCAGGATTTTCAGGGCATGAGATTCAGAGCATGAGATTCAGGGCATGAGATTCAGGGCAGGTGTTTCAGGGCAGGAGATTCAGGGCAGGAGATTCAGGGCAGGAGTTTCAGGGCATGAGATTCAGGGAAGGAGATTCAGGGCATGAGTTTCAGGGCATGAGATTCAGGGCAGGAGTTTCTGCACAGGAGATTTAGGGCAGGAGTTTCAGGTCAGGAGATTCAGGGCAGGAGTTTCAGAGCATGACATTCAGGATTGGTGTTTCAGGGGATGAGATTCAGGGCAGGAGATTCAGGGCAGGTGTTTCAGGGCATGAGATTCCGGGCAGGAGTTTCAGGTTAGGAGATTCAGGGCACGAGTTTCAGGGCAAGTGTATCAGGGGATGAGATTCAGGGCAGGAGATTCAGGGCTGGAGTATCAGAGCAGGAGTTTCAGGGCATGAGATTAAGGTAAGGAGATTCAGGGCATGAGATTCAGATAAGGAGATTCAGGGCATGAGATTCAGGGCAGGATTTTCAGTGCATGAGATTCAGGGCAGGTGTTTCAGGGCAGGATTTTCAGGGCATGAGATTCAGGTAAGGTGTTTCAGTGCATGAGATTCAGGGCAGGTGTTTCAGGGCATGAGATTCAGGGTAGCTGTTTCAGGGCATGAGATTCAGGACAGGAGATTCAGGGCATGAGATTCAGGACAGGATTTTCAGGGCAGTTGTTTCAGTGCATAAGATTCAGGGCATAAGATTCAGGGCAGGAGATTCAGGGCAGGAGTTTCAGGTTAGGAGATTCAGGGCACGAGTTTCAGGGCAAGTGTATCAGGGGATGAGATTCAGGGCAGGAGATTCAGGGCAGGAGATTCAGGGCTGGAGTATCAGAGCAGGAGTTTCAGGGCATGAGATTAAGGTAAGGAGATTCAGGGCATGAGATTCAGATAAGGAGATTCAGGGCAGGATTTTCAGGGCATGAGATTCAGGCAGGTGTTTCAGTGCATGAGATTCAGGGCAGGTGTTTCAGGGCAGGATTTTCAGGGCATGAGATTCAGGGCAGTTTTTTCAGTGCATGAGATTCAGGGCAGGAGTTTCAGGGCATGAGATTCAGGACGAGAGATTCAGGGCAGGAGATTCAGGGCAGGATTTTCAGGGCAGTTGTTTCAGTGCAAAAGATTCAGGGCATAAGATTCAGGGCAGGAGATTCAGAGCAGGAGTTTCAGGGCATGAGATTCAGGGCATGAGATTTAGGGCATGAGATTCAGGGCAGGTGTTTCTGCAAAGGAGATTCAGGGAGGAGTTTCAGGGCAGGAGTATCAGGGATTAAGATTCAGGGCAGGTGTTTCAGGGAATGAGATTCAGGACTGGAGATTAAGGGCAGTTGTTTGAGGGCATGAGATTCAGGGCAGGAGATTCAGGGCTGGAGTATCAGAGCAGGAGTTTCAGGGCATGAGATTAAGGTAAGGAGATTCAGGGCATGAGATTCAGATAAGGAGATTCAGGGTATGAGATTCAGGGCAGGATTTTCAGGGCATGAGATTCAGGCAGGTGTTTCAGTGCATGAGATTCAGGGCAGGAGATTCAGGGCAGGAGATTCAGAGCAGGAATTTCAGGGCATGAGATTCAGGGCATGAGATTCAGGGCATGATATTTAGGGCAGGTGTTTCTGCACAGGAGATTCAGGGCAGGAGTTTCAGGGCAGGAGTATCAGGGATTAAGATTTACGTAAGGAGATTCAGGGCTTGAGATTCAGGGCAGAATTTTCAGGGAATCATATTCAGGGCAGGTGTTTCAGGGAATGAGATTCAGGGCTGGAGATTAAGGGCAGTTGTTTGAGGGCATGCGATTTAGGGCAGGAGATTCAGGGCATGAGATTCAGGGCAGGAGATTCAGAGCAGGAGTTTCAGGGCATGAGATTAAGGTAAGGAGATTCAGGGCATGAGACTCAGATAAGGAGATTCAGGGCATGAGATTCAGGGCAGGTGTTTCAGGGCATGAGATTCAGGACAGCAGATTTAGGGCAGGAGATTCAGGGCAGGGGATTCAGGGCAGGTGTTTCAGCGCATGAGATACAATGCAGGAGTTTCGGGGCACGAGATTCAGGTAAGGAGATTCAGGGCATGAGATTCAGGGCAGTATTTTCAGGGCGTGAGTTTCAGGGCAGGCGTTTCAGGGCATGAGATTCAGGACAGTAGATTCAGCGCAGTAGAATCAGGACAGGATTTTCAGGGCGTGAGATTCAGGGCAGGAGTTTCAGGGCATGAGATTCAGGACAGGAGATTCAGGGCAGGATTTTCAGGGCAGTTGTTTCAATGCATAAGATTCAGGGCATAAGATTCAGGGCAGGAGATTCAGAGCAGGAGTTTCAGGGCATGAGATTCAGGGCATGAGATTCAGGGTAGGTGTTTCTGCACAGGAGATTCAGGGCAGGAGTTTCAGGTTAGGAGATTCAGGGCAGCAGTTTCAGGGCAGGAGTTTCAGGGCATGAGATTCAGGGAAGAAGAATCAGGGCATCAGATTCAGGACAGGGTTTCTGCACTGGAGATTCAGGGCAGCAGATTCAGGGCATGAGTTTCAGGGCAGGAGATTCAGGGCATGAGATTCATGAAAGGAGAATCAGGACATCAGACTCAGGACAGGGGATTCTGCACTGGAGATTCAGGGCATGAGTTTCAGGGCAGGAGATTCAGGGCATGAGATTCAGGGCATGAGATTCAGGGCAGGTGTTTCTGCACAGGAGATTCAGGGCAGGAGTTTCAGGGCAGGAGTATCAGGGATTAAGATTCACGTAAGGAGATTCAGGGTATGAGATTCAGGGCAGAATTTTCAGGGAATCATATTCAGGGCAGGTGTTTCAGGGAATGAGATTCAGGGCTGGAGATTAAGGGCAGTTGTTTGAGGGCATGAGATTTAGGGCAGGAGATTCAGGGCATGAGATTCAGGGCAGGAGATTCAGAGCAGGAGTTTCAGAGCATGAGATTAAGGTAAGGAGATTCAGGGCATGAGATTCAGATAAGGAGATTCAGGGCATGAGATTCAGGGCAGGTGTTTCAGGGCATGAGATTCAGGACAGCAGATTTAGGGCAGGAGATTCAGGGCAGGAGATTCAGGGCAGGATTCTCAGGGCAGTTGTTTCAATGCATAAGATTCAGGGCATAAGATTCAGGGCAGGAGATTCAGAGCAGGAGTTTCAGGGCATGAGATTCAGGGCATGATATTCAGGGTAGGTGTTTCTGCACAGGAGATTCAGGGCAGGAGTTTCAGGTTAGGAGATTCAGGGCAGCAGTTTCAGGGCAGGAGTTTCAGGGCATGAGATTCAGGGAAGAAGAATCAGGGCATCAGATTCAGGACAGGGTTTCTGCACTGGAGATTCAGGGCAGCAGATTCAGGGCATGTGTTTCAGGGCCTGAGATTCAGGGCATAAGATTCAGGGCAGGAGATTCAGAGCAGGAGTTTCAGGGCATGATATTCAGGGCTGGATGTTCAGGGCAGGAGATTCAGGTCATGAGATAGGGGGCAGGAGTTTCAGGGCATGAGATTCAGGGCAGGTGTTTGAGGGCATGAGATTCAATGCAGGATCTTCAGGGCATGAGATTCAGGGAAGGAGATTCAGGGCGTGAGATTCAGGGCAGGTGTTTCAGGCATGAGATTCAATGCAGGAGTTTCAGAGCATGAAATTCAGGACAGGTGTTTCAGGGGATGAGATTCAGGGCAGGTGTTTCAGGGCATGAGATTCAGGGAAGGAGTTTCAGGTCAAGAGATTCAGGGCAGGAGTTTCAGGCAGGATTATCAGGGCATGAGATTCAGGTAAGGAGATTCAGGGCAGGATATTCAGGGAACCAGATTCAGGGGAGTTGTTTAAGGTCATGAGATTCAGGGCAGAAGATTCAGGGCTTGTGACTCAGGGCTGGAGTTTCAGAGCAGGAGTTTCAGGGCATGAGATTCAGTTAAGGATATTCAGGGCATGAGATTCAGGGCAGGATTTTCAGGGCATGAGATTCAGGGCAGGGTGTTTCAGTGCATGAGATTCAGGGCAGGTGTTTCAGGGTATGAGATTCAGGGCAGGTGTTTCAGGGCATGAGATACAGGGTAGGTTTTTCAGTGCATGAGATTCAGGGCAGGTGTTTCAGGTCCCAAGCTTCAGGGCAGGAGATTCAGGGCATGTGATTCAGGGCTGGAGTTTCAGCGCAGGAGTTTCAGGGCATGAGATTCAGGTCAGGAGTTTCAGGTTAGGAGATTCAGGGCAGGAGTTTCAGGGCAGGATTATCAGGGCATGAGATTCAAGTAAGGAGATTCAGGGCAGGATATTCAGGGCATGAGATTCAGGACAGGTGTTTCAGGGCATGAGATTCAGGGCAGGAGTTTCAGAGCATGAGATTCAGGGCAGGTGTTTCGGGCATGAGATTCAATGCAGGAGTTTCAGAGCATGAAATTCAGGACAGGTGTTTCAGGGGATGAGATTCAGGGCTGGTGTTTCAGGGCATGAGATTCAGGGCAGGAGTTTCAGGTTAGGAGATTCAGGGCAGGAGTTTCAGGCAGGATTATCAGGGCATGAGATTCAGGTAAGGAGATTCAGGGCAGGATATTCAGGGAACCAGATTCAGGGCAGGTGTTTCAGGGCATGAGATTCAGAGCAGGAGATTCAGGGCAGGAGGTTCAGGGGAGTTGTTTAAGGTCATGAGATTCAGGGCAGGAGATTCAGGGCAGGATTTTCAGGGCATGAGATTCAGGGCATGAGATTCAGGGCATGAGATTCAGGGCAGGTGTTTCAGGGCAGGAGATTCAGGGCAGGAGATTCAGGGCAGGAGTTTCAGGGCATGAGATTCAGGGAAGGAGATTCAGGGCATGAGTTTCAGGGCATGAGATTCAGGGCAGGAGTTTCTGCACAGGAGATTCAGGGCAGGAGTTTCAGGTCAGGAGATTCAGGGCAGGAGTTTCAGAGCATGACATTCAGGATTGGTGTTTCAGGGGATGAGATTCAGGGCAGGAGATTCAGGGCAGGTGTTTCAGGGCATGAGATTCCGGGCAGGAGTTTCAGGTTAGGAGATTCAGGGCACGAGTTTCAGGGCAAGTGTATCAGGGGATGAGATTCAGGGCAGGAGATTCAGGGCTGGAGTATCAGAGCAGGAGTTTCAGGGCATGAGATTAAGGTAAGGAGATTCAGGGCATGAGATTCAGATAAGGAGATTCAGGGCATGAGATTCAGGGCAGGATTTTCAGTGCATGAGATTCAGGGCAGGTGTTTCAGGGCAGGATTTTCAGGGCATGAGATTCAGGTAAGGTGTTTCAGTGCATGAGATTCAGGGCAGGTGTTTCAGGGCATGAGATTCAGGGTAGCTGTTTCAGGGCATGAGATTCAGGACAGGAGATTCAGGGCATGAGATTCAGGACAGGATTTTCAGGGCAGTTGTTTCAGTGCATAAGATTCAGGGCATAAGATTCAGGGCAGGAGATTCAGGGCAGGAGATTCAGGGCAGGAGATTCAGAGCAGGAGTTTCAGGGCATGAGATTCAGGGCATGAGATTCAGGGCAGGTGTTTCTGCACAGGAGATTCAGGGCAGGAGTTTCAGGGCAGGAGTATCAGGGATTAAGATTCACGTAAGTTGATTCAGGGCTTGAGATTCAGGGCAGAATTTTCAGGGAATCATATTCAGGGCAGGTGTTTCAGGGAATGAGATTCAGGGCTGGAGATTAAGGGCAGTTGTTTGAGGGCATGAGATTCAGGGCAGGAGATTCTGGGCAGGAGATTCAGGCTGGAGTATCAGAGCAGGAGTTTCATGGCATGAGATTCAGGTAAGGAGATTCAGGGCAGGAGATTCAGGGCAGGATTTTCAGGGCTGTTGTTTCAGTGCATAAGATTCAGGGCATATGATTCAGGGCAGGAGATTCAGAGCTGGAGCTTCAGGGCATGAGATTCAGGGCATGAGATTCAGGGTAGGTGTTTCTGCACAGGAGATTCAGGGCAGGAGTTTCAGGGCAGGAGTATCAGGGATTAAGATTCACGTAAGGAGATTCAGGGCATGAGATTCAGGGCAGAATTTTCAGGGAATCATATTCAGGGCAGGTGTTTCAGGGAATGAGATTCAGCGCTGGAGATTAAGGGCAGTTGTTTGAGGGCATGAGATTCAGGGCAGGAGATTCAGGGCTGGAGTATCAGAGCAGGAGTTTCAGGGCATGAGATTAAGGCAAGGAGATTCAGGGCATGAGATTCAGATAAGGAGATTCAGGGCATGAGATTCAGGGCAGGATTTTCAGGTCATGAGATTCAGGGCAGGTGTTTCAGGGCAGGTGTTTCAGGGCAGGAATTTCAGGGCATGAGATTCAGGGCAGTTTTTTCAGTGCATGAGAATCAGGACAGGAGATTCAGGGCAGGAGATTCAGGCTGGAGTATCAGAGCAGGAGTTTCAGGGCATGAGATTCAGGTAAGGAGATTCAGGGCAGGATTTTCAGGGCAGTTGTTTCAGTGCATAAGATTCAGGGCATATGATTCAGGGCAGGAGATTCAGAGCAGGAGTTTCAGGGCATGAGATTCAGGGAAGGAGATTCAGGGCAAGAGATTCTGGGCAGGATTTTACGGGCATGAGATTCAGGGCATGTGATTCAGGCCATGAGATTCAGGGCAGCAGTTTCATGGCATGAGATTCCGGGTAGGAGCTTCAGTGCATGACATTCAGCGGATGTGTTTCAGGGCATGAGATTCAATGCAGTGGTTTCAGGGCATGAGTTTCAATGCAGTGGTTTCAGGGCATGATATTCAGTACAGGAGTTTCAGGGCCTGAGATTCACAGAAGGAGTTTCAGGGCATGAGATTCAGGGCAGGAGTTTCCGGGCATGAAATTCAGGCAGTTGTTTCAGGGCATGAAATTAAGGGGTGGAGATTCAGGGCAGGAGATTCAGGTCATGAGATAGGGGCCCGAGTTTCAGGGCATGAGATTCTGGGAAGGTGTTTCAGGGCATGAGATTCAGAGCAGGATTTTCAGGGCATGAGATTCAGGGCAGGATTTTCAGGTCAGGAGATTCAGGGCAGGAGTTTCAGAGCATGAAATTCAGGATTGGTGTTTCAGGGGATGAGATTCAGGGCAGAAGATTCAGGGCAGGTGTTTCAGGGCATGAGATTCAGGGCAGGAGTTTCAGGTTAGCAGATTCAGGGCAGCAGTTTCAGGGCAGGAGTTTCAGGGCATGAGATTCAGGGAAGAAGAATCAGGGCATCAGATTCAGGACAGGGTTTCTGCACTGGAGATTCAGGGCAGCAGATTCAGGGCATGAGTTTCAGGGCAGGAGATTCAGGGCATGAGATTCATGAAAGGAGAATCAGGGCATCAGACTCAGGACAGGGGATTCTGCACTGGAGATTCAGGTCATGAGTTTCAGGGCAGGAGATTCAGGGCATGAGATTCAGGGCAGGAGATTCAGGCAGGAGTTTCAGGGCCTGAGATTCAGGGCATAAGATTCAGGGCAGGAGATTCAGAGCAGGAGTTTCAGGGCATGAGATTCAGGGCTGGATGTTCAGGGCAGGAGATTCAGGTCATGAGATAGGGGGCAGGAGTTTCAGGGCATGAGATTCAGGGCAGGTGTTTGAGGGCATGAGATTCAATGCAGGATCTTCAGGGCATGAGATTCAGGGAAGGAGATTCAGGGCATGAGATTCAGGGCAGGTGTTTCAGGCATGAGATTCAATGCAGGAGTTTCAGAGCATGAAATTCAGGACAGGTGTTTCAGAGGATGAGATTCAGGGCAGGTGTTTCAGGGCATGAGATTCAGGGAAGGAGTTTCAGGTTAGGAGATTCAGGGCAGGAGTTTCAGGGCAGGATTATCAGGGCATGAGATTCAGGTAAGGAGATTCAGGGCAGGATATTCAGGGAACCAGATTCAGGGGAGTTGTTTAAGGTCATGAGATTCAGGGCAGAAGATTCAGGTCTTGTGACTCAGGGCTGGAGTTTCAGAGCAGGAGTTTCAGGGCATGAGATTCAGATAAGGAGATTCAGGGCATGAGATTCAGGGCAGGATTTTCAGGGCATGAGATTCAGGGCAGGTGTTTCAGTGCATGAGATTCAGGGCAGGTGTTTCAGGGTATGAGATTCAGGGCAGGTGTTTCAGGGCATGAGATTCAGGGTAGGTTTTTCAGTGCATGAGATTCAGGGCAGGTGTTTCAGGGCCCAAGCTTCAGGGCAGGAGATTCAGGGCATGTGATTCAGCGCTGGAGTTTCAGTGCAGGAGTTTCAGGGCATGAGATTCAGGTAAGGAGATTCAGGGCATGAGATTCAGGGCAGGTGTTTCAGTGCATGAGATTCAGGGCAGGTGTTTCAGGGCAGGAGTTTCAGGGCATGTGATTCAGCGCTGGAGTTTCAGTGCAGGAGTTTCAGGGCATGAGATTCAGGTAAGGAGATTCAGGGCATGAGATTGAGGGCAGAATTTTCAGGTCATGAGATTCAGATAAGGAGATTCAGGGCATGAGATTCAGGGCAGGATTTTCAGGTCATGAGATTCAGGGCAGGTGTTTCAGGGCAGGTGTTTCAGGGCAGGAATTTCAGGGCATGAGATTCAGGGCAGTTTTTTCAGTGCATGAGAATCAGGACAGGAGATTCAGGGCAGGAGATTCAGGCTGGAGTATCAGAGCAGGAGTTTCAGGGCATGAGATTCAGGTAAGGAGATTCAGGGCAGGATTTTCAGGGCAGTTGTTTCAGTGCATAAGATTCAGGGCATATGATTCAGGGCAGGAGATTCAGAGCAGGAGTTTCAGGGCATGAGATTCAGGGAAGGAGATTCAGGGCAAGAGATTCTGGGCAGGATTTTACGGGCATGAGATTCAGGGCATGTGATTCAGGCCATGAGATTCAGGGCAGCAGTTTCATGGCATGAGATTCCGGGTAGGAGCTTCAGTGCATGACATTCAGCGGATGTGTTTCAGGGCATGAGATTCAATGCAGTGGTTTCAGGGCATGAGTTTCAATGCAGTGGTTTCAGGGCATGATATTCAGTACAGGAGTTTCAGGGCCTGAGATTCACAGAAGGAGTTTCAGGGCATGAGATTCAGGGCAGGAGTTTCCGGGCATGAAATTCAGGCAGTTGTTTCAGGGCATGAAATTAAGGGGTGGAGATTCAGGGCAGGAGATTCAGGTCATGAGATAGGGGCCCGAGTTTCAGGGCATGAGATTCTGGGAAGGTGTTTCAGGGCATGAGATTCAGAGCAGGATTTTCAGGGCATGAGATTCAGGGCAGGATTTTCAGGTCAGGAGATTCAGGGCAGGAGTTTCAGAGCATGAAATTCAGGATTGGTGTTTCAGGGGATGAGATTCAGGGCAGAAGATTCAGGGCAGGTGTTTCAGGGCATGAGATTCAGGGCAGGAGTTTCAGGTTAGCAGATTCAGGGCAGCAGTTTCAGGGCAGGAGTTTCAGGGCATGAGATTCAGGGAAGAAGAATCAGGGCATCAGATTCAGGACAGGGTTTCTGCACTGGAGATTCAGGGCAGCAGATTCAGGGCATGAGTTTCAGGGCAGGAGATTCAGGGCATGAGATTCATGAAAGGAGAATCAGGGCATCAGACTCAGGACAGGGGATTCTGCACTGGAGATTCAGGTCATGAGTTTCAGGGCAGGAGATTCAGGGCATGAGATTCAGGGCAGGAGATTCAGGCAGGAGTTTCAGGGCCTGAGATTCAGGGCATAAGATTCAGGGCAGGAGATTCAGAGCAGGAGTTTCAGGGCATGAGATTCAGGGCTGGATGTTCAGGGCAGGAGATTCAGGTCATGAGATAGGGGGCAGGAGTTTCAGGGCATGAGATTCAGGGCAGGTGTTTGAGGGCATGAGATTCAATGCAGGATCTTCAGGGCATGAGATTCAGGGAAGGAGATTCAGGGCATGAGATTCAGGGCAGGTGTTTCAGGCATGAGATTCAATGCAGGAGTTTCAGAGCATGAAATTCAGGACAGGTGTTTCAGAGGATGAGATTCAGGGCAGGTGTTTCAGGGCATGAGATTCAGGGAAGGAGTTTCAGGTTAGGAGATTCAGGGCAGGAGTTTCAGGGCAGGATTATCAGGGCATGAGATTCAGGTAAGGAGATTCAGGGCAGGATATTCAGGGAACCAGATTCAGGGGAGTTGTTTAAGGTCATGAGATTCAGGGCAGAAGATTCAGGTCTTGTGACTCAGGGCTGGAGTTTCAGAGCAGGAGTTTCAGGGCATGAGATTCAGATAAGGAGATTCAGGGCATGAGATTCAGGGCAGGATTTTCAGGGCATGAGATTCAGGGCAGGTGTTTCAGTGCATGAGATTCAGGGCAGGTGTTTCAGGGTATGAGATTCAGGGCAGGTGTTTCAGGGCATGAGATTCAGGGTAGGTTTTTCAGTGCATGAGATTCAGGGCAGGTGTTTCAGGGCCCAAGCTTCAGGGCAGGAGATTCAGGGCATGTGATTCAGCGCTGGAGTTTCAGTGCAGGAGTTTCAGGGCATGAGATTCAGGTAAGGAGATTCAGGGCATGAGATTCAGGGCAGGTGTTTCAGTGCATGAGATTCAGGGCAGGTGTTTCAGGGCAGGAGTTTCAGGGCATGTGATTCAGCGCTGGAGTTTCAGTGCAGGAGTTTCAGGGCATGAGATTCAGGTAAGGAGATTCAGGGCATGAGATTCAGAGCATGTGATTCAGGGCTGGAGTTTCAGTGCAGGAGTTTCAGGGCATGAGATTCAGGTAAGGAGATTCAGGGCATGAGATTCAGGGCAGAATTTTCACGGCATGAGATTCAGGGCAGTTGTTTCAGGGCATGAAATTCAGGGGTAGAGATTCAGGGCAGGAGATTCCGGTCATGAGATAGGGTGCAGGAGTTTCAGGGCATGAGATTCAGGGAAGGTGTTTCAGGGAATGAGATTCAGAGCAGGATTTTCAGGGGATGAGATTCAGGGAAGGAGATTCAGGGCATGAGATTCAGGGCAGGAGTTTCTGCACAGGAGATTCAGGGCAGGAGTTTCAGGTCAGGAGATTCAGGGCAGGAGTTTCAGAGCATGAAATTCAGGATTGGTGTTTCAGGGGATGAGATTCAGGGAAGGAGATTCAGGGCAGGTGTTTCAGGGCATGAGATTCAGGGCAGGAGTTTCAGGTTAGGAGATTCAGGGCACGAGTTTTAGGGCAAGTGTATCAGGGGATGAGATTCAGGGCAGGAGATTCAGGGCAGGAGATTCAGGGCTGGAGTATCAGAGCAGGAGTTTCAGGGCATGAGATTAAGGTAAGGAGATTCAGGGCATGAGATTCAGATAAGGAGATTCAGGGCATGAGATTCAGGGCAGGATTTTCAGGGCATGAGATTCAGGCAGGTGTTTCAGTGCATGAGATTCAGGGCAGGTGTTTCAGGGCAGGATTTTCAGGGCATGAGATTCAGGGCAGTTTTTTCAGTGCATGAGATTCAGGGCAGGAGTTTCAGGGCATGAGATTCAGGACGAGAGATTCAGGGCAGGAGATTCAGGGCAGGATTTTCAGGGCAGTTGTTTCAGTGCAAAAGATTCAGGGCATAAGATTCAGGGCAGGAGATTCAGAGCAGGAGTTTCAGGACATGAGATTCAGGGCATGAGATTTAGGGCATGAGATTCAGGGCAAGTGTTTCTGCAAAGGAGATTCAGGGAGGAGTTTCAGGGCAGGAGTATCAGGGATTAAGATTCAGGGCAGGTGTTTCAGGGAATGAGATTCAGGACTGGAGATTAAGGGCAGTTGTTTGAGGGCATGAGATTCAGGGCAGGAGATTCAGGGCTGGAGTATCAGAGCAGGAGTTTCAGGGCATGAGATTAAGGTAAGGAGATTCAGGGCATGAGATTCAGATAGGAGATTCAGGGTATGAGATTCAGGGCAGTATTTTCAGGGCATGAGATTCAGGCAGGTGTTTCAGTGCATGAGATTCAGGGCAGGTGTTTCAGGGCAGGAATTTCAGGGCAGTTTTTTCAGTGCATGAGATTCAGGGCAGGAGATTCAGGGCAGGAGATTCAGGGCATGTGAATCAGAGCTGGAGTTTCAGAGCAGGAGTTTCAGGGCATGAGATTCAGGTAAGGTGTTTCAGTGCATGAGATTCAGGGCAGGTGTTTCAGGGCATGAGATTCAGGGCAGGAGATTCAGGGCAGGAGATTCAGGGCAGGAGATTCAGAGCAGGAGTTTCAGGGCATGAGATTCAGGGCATGAGATTCAGGGCATGATATTTAGGGCAGGTGTTTCTGCACAGGAGATTCAGGGCAGGAGTTTCAGGGCAGGAGTATCAGGGATTAAGATTTACGTAAGGAGATTCAGGGCTTGAGATTCAGGGCAGAATTTTCAGGGAATCATATTCAGGGCAGGTGTTTCAGGGAATGAGATTCAGGGCTGGAGATTAAGGGCAGTTGTTTGAGGGCATGCGATTTAGGGCAGGAGATTCAGGGCATGAGATTCAGGGCAGGAGATTCAGAGCAGGAGTTTCAGGGCATGAGATTAAGGTAAGGAGATTCAGGGCATGAGACTCAGATAAGGAGATTCAGGGCATGAGATTCAGGGCAGGTGTTTCAGGGCATGAGATTCAGGACAGCAGATTTAGGGCAGGAGATTCAGGGCAGGGGATTCAGGGCAGGTGTTTCAGCGCATGAGATACAATGCAGGAGTTTCGGGGCACGAGATTCAGGTAAGGAGATTCAGGGCAGTATTTTCAGGGCGTGAGTTTCAGGGCAGGCGTTTCAGGGCATGAGATTCAGGACAGTAGATTCAGCGCAGTAGAATCAGGACAGGATTTTCAGGGCGTGAGATTCAGGGCAGGAGTTTCAGGGCATGAGATTCAGGACAGGAGATTCAGGGCAGGATTTTCAGGGCAGTTGTTTCAATGCATAAGATTCAGGGCATAAGATTCAGGGCAGGAGATTCAGAGCAGGAGTTTCAGGGCATGAGATTCAGGGCATGAGATTCAGGGTAGGTGTTTCTGCACAAGAGATTCAGGGCAGGAGTTTCAGGTTAGGAGATTCAGGGCAGCAGTTTCAGGGCAGGAGTTTCAGGGCATGAGATTCAGGGAAGAAGAATCAGGGCATCAGATTCAGGACAGGGTTTCTGCACTGGAGATTCAGGGCAGCAGATTCAGGGCATGAGTTTCAGGGCAGGAGATTCAGGCATGAGATTCATGAAAGGAGAATCAGGGCATCAGACTCAGGACAGGGGATTCTGCACTGGAGATTCAGGGCATGAGTTTCAGGGCAGGAGATTCAGGGCATGAGATTCAGGGCATGAGATTCAGGGCAGGTGTTTCTGCACAGGAGATTCAGGGCAGGAGTTTCAGGGCAGGAGTATCAGGGATTAAGATTCACGTAAGGAGATTCAGGGTATGAGATTCAGGGCAGAATTTTCAGGGAATCATATTCAGGGCAGGTGTTTCAGGGAATGAGATTCAGGGCTGGAGATTAAGGGCAGTTGTTTGAGGGCATGAGATTTAGGGCAGGAGATTCAGGGCATGAGATTCAGGGCAGGAGATTCAGAGCAGGAGTTTCAGGGCATGAGATTAAGGTAAGGAGATTCAGGGCATGAGATTCAGATAAGGAGATTCAGGGCATGAGATTCAGGGCATGAGATTCAGGGCAGGTGTTTCAGGGCATGAGATTCAGGACAGCAGATTTAGGGCAGGAGATTCAGGCAGGAGATTCAGGGCAGGATTTTCAGGGCAGTTGTTTCAATGCATAAGATTCAGGGCATAAGATTCAGGGGCAGGAGACTCAGAGCAGGAGTTTCAGGGCATGAGATTCAGGGCATGAGATTCAGGGTAGGTGTTTCTGCACAGGAGATTCAGGCAGGAGTTTCAGGTAGGAGATTCAGGGCAGCAGTTTCAGGGCAGGAGTTTCAGGGCATGAGATTCAGGGAAGAAGAATCAGGGCATCAGATTCAGGACAGGGGTTCTGCACTGGAGATTCAGGGCAGCAGATTCAGGGCATGAGTTTCAGGGCAGGAGATTCAGGGCATGAGATTCATGAAAGGAGAATCAGGGCATCAGACTCAGGACAGGGGATTCTGCACTGGAGATTCAGGGCATGAGTTTCAGGGCAAGAGATTCAGGGCATGAGATTCAGGGCAGGAGATTCAGGGCAGGAGATTCAGGGCAGGAGATTCAGGCAGGAGTTTCAGGGCCTGAGATTCAGGCATAAGATTCAGGGCAGGAGATTCAGAGCAGGAGTTTCAGGGCATGAGATTCAGGGCTGGATGTTCAGGGCAGGAGATTCAGGTCATGAGATAGGGGGCAGGAGTTTCAGGGCATGAGATTCAGGGCAGGTGTTTGAGGGCATGAGATTCAATGCAGGATCTTCAGGGCATGAGATTCAGGGAAGGAGATTCAGGGCATGAGATTCAGGGCAGGTGTTTCAGGCATGAGATTCAATGCAGGAGTTTCAGAGCATGAAATTCAGGACAGGTGTTTCAGGGGATGAGATTCAGGGCAGGTGTTTCAGGGCATGAGATTCAGGGAAGGAGTTTCAGGTCAAGAGATTCAGGGCAGGAGTTTCAGGGCAGGATTATCAGGGCATGAGATTCAGGTAAGGAGATTCAGGGCAGGATATTCAGGGAACCAGATTCAGGGGAGTTGTTTACGGTCATGAGATTCAGGGCAGAAGATTCAGGGCTTGTGACTCAGGGCTGGAGTTTCAGAGCAGGAGTTTCAGGGCATGAGATTCAGATAAGGATATTCAGGGCATGAGATTCAGGGCAGGATTTTCAGGGCATGAGATTCAGGGCAGGTGTTTCAGTGCATGAGATTCAGGGCAGGTGTTTCAGGGTATGAGATTCAGGGCAGGTGTTTCAGGGCATGAGATACAGGGTAGGTTTTTCAGTGCATGAGATTCAGGGCAGGTGTTTCAGGTCCCTAGCTTCAGGGCAGGAGATTCAGGGCATGTGATTCAGGGCTGGAGTTTCAGTGCAGGAGTTTCAGGGCATGAGATTCAGGTAAGGAGATTCAGGGCATGAGATTCAGGGCAGAATTTTCACGGTATGAGATTCAGGGCAGGTGTTTCAGTGCATGAGATTCAGGGCAGGTATTTCAGGGCAGGAGTTTCAGGGCAGGAGATTCAGGGCAGGAGATTCCGGTCATGAGATAGGGTGCAGGAGTTTCAGGGCATGAGATTCAGGGAAGGTGTTTCAGGGAATGAGATTCAGAGCAGGATTTTCAGGGGATGAGCTTCAGGGAAGGAGATTCAGGGCATGAGATTTAGGGCAGGAGTTTCAGGTCAGGAGATTCAGGGCACGAGTTTCAGGGCAAGTGTATCAGGGGATGAGATTCAGGGCAGGAGATTCAGGGCATGAGATTCAGGGCTGGAGTATCAGAGCAGGAGTTTAAGGGCATGAGATTCAAGTAAGGAGATTCAGGGCAGGATATTCAGGGCAGGTGTTTCGGGCATTAGATTCAATGCAGGAGTTTCAGAGCATGAAATTCAGGACAGGTGTTTCAGGGGATGAGATTCAGGGCTGGTGTTTCAGGGCATGAGATTCAGGTCAGGAGTTTCAGGTTAGGAGATTCAGGGCAGGAGTTTCAGGGCAGGATTATCAGGGCATGAGATTCAAGTAAGGAGATTCAGGGCAGGATATTCAGGGCATGAGATTCAGGACAGGTGTTTCAGGGCATGAGATTCAGGGCAGGAGTTTCAGAGCATGAGATTCAGGGCAGGTGTTTCGGGCATGAGATTCAATGCAGGAGTTTCAGAGCATGAAATTCAGGACAGGTGTTTCAGGGGATGAGATTCAGGGCTGGTGTTTCAGGGCATGAGATTCATGGCAGGAGTTTCAGGTTAGGAGATTCAGGGCAGGAGTTTCAGGGCAGGATTATCAGGGCATGAGATTCAGGTAAGGAGATTCAGGGCAGGATATTCAGGGAACCAGATTCAGGGCAGGTGTTTCAGGGCATGAGATTCAGAGCAGGAGATTCAGGGCAGGAGGTTCAGGGGAGTTGTTTAAGGTCATGAGATTCAGGGCAGGAGATTCAGGGCCGGATTTTCAGGGCATGAGATTCAGGGCAGGTGTTTCAGGGCAGGAGATTCAGGGCATAAGATTCAGGGCAGGAGATTCAGAGCAGGAGTTTCAGGGCATGAGATTCAGGGCATGAGATTCAGGGTAGGTGTTTCTGCACAGGAGATTCAGGGCAGGAGTTTCAGGTTAGGAGATTCAGGGCAGCAGTTTCAGGGCAGGAGTTTCAGGGCATGAGATTCAGGGAAGAAGAATCAGGGCATCAGACTCAGGACAGGGTTTCTGCACTGGAGATTCAGGGCAGCAGATTCAGGGCATGAGTTTCAGGGCAGGAGATTCAGGGCATGAGATTCAGGGCAGGTGTTTCTGCACAGGAGATTCAGGGCAGGAGTTTCAGGGCAGGAGTATCAGGGATTAAGATTCACGTAAGGAGATTCAGGGTATGAGATTCAGGACAGAATTTTCAGGGAATCATATTCAGGGCAGGTGTTTCAGGGAATGAGATTCAGGGCTGGAGATTAAGGGCAGTTGTTTGAGGGCATGAGATTTAGGGCAGGAGATTCAGGGCATGAGATTCAGGGCAGGAGATTCAGAGCAGGAGTTTCAGGGCATGAGATTAAGGTAAGGAGATTCAGGGCATGAGATTCAGATAAGGAGATTCAGGGCATGAGATTCAGGGCAGGTGTTTCAGGGCATGAGATTCAGGACAGCAGATTTAGGGCAGGAGATTCAGGGCAGGAGATTCAGGGCAGGATTTTCAGGGCAGTTGTTTCAATGCATAAGATTCAGGGCATAAGATTCAGGGCAGGAGACTCAGAGCAGGAGTTTCAGGGCATGAGATTCAGGGCATGAGATTCAGGGTAGGTGTTTCTGCACAGGAGATTCAGGGCAGGAGTTTCAGGTAGGAGATTCAGGGCAGCAGTTTCAGGGCAGGAGTTTCAGGGCATGAGATTCAGGGAAGAAGAATCAGGGCATCAGATTCAGGACAGGGGTTCTGCACTGGAGATTCAGGGCAGCAGATTCAGGGCATGAGTTTCAGGGCAGGAGATTCAGGGCATGAGATTCATGAAAGGAGAATCAGGGCATCAGACTCAGGACAGGGGATTCTGCACTGGAGATTCAGGGCATGAGTTTCAGGGCAGGAGATTCAGGGCATGAGATTCAGGGCAGGAGATTCAGGGCAGGAGATTCAGGGCAGGAGATTCAGGCAGGAGTTTCAGGGCCTGAGATTCAGGGCATAAGATTCAGGGCAGGAGATTCAGAGCAGGAGTTTCAGGGCATGAGATTCAGGGCTGGATGTTCAGGGCAGGAGATTCAGGTCATGAGATAGGGGGCAGGAGTTTCAGGGCATGAGATTCAGGGCAGGTGTTTGAGGGCATGAGATTCAATGCAGGATCTTCAGGGCATGAGATTCAGGGAAGGAGATTCAGGGCATGAGATTCAGGGCAGGTGTTTCAGGCATGAGATTCAATGCAGGAGTTTCAGAGCATGAAATTCAGGACAGGTGTTTCAGGGGATGAGATTCAGGGCAGGTGTTTCAGGGCATGAGATTCAGGGAAGGAGTTTCAGGTCAAGAGATTCAGGGCAGGAGTTTCAGGGCAGGATTATCAGGGCATGAGATTCAGGTAAGGAGATTCAGGGCAGGATATTCAGGGAACCAGATTCAGGGGAGTTGTTTAAGGTCATGAGATTCAGGGCAGAAGATTCAGGGCTTGTGACTCAGGGCTGGAGTTTCAGAGCAGGAGTTTCAGGGCATGAGATTCAGATAAGGATATTCAGGGCATGAGATTCAGGGCAGGATTTTCAGGGCATGAGATTCAGGGCAGGTGTTTCAGTGCATGAGATTCAGGGCAGGTGTTTCAGGGTATGAGATTCAGGGCAGGTGTTTCAGGGCATGAGATACAGGGTAGGTTTTTCAGTGCATGAGTTTCAGGGCAGGTGTTTCAGGTCCCAAGCTTCAGGGCAGGAGATTCAGGGCATGTGATTCAGGGCTGGAGTTTCAGTGCAGGAGTTTCAGGGCATGAGATTCAGGTAAGGAGATTCAGGGCATGAGATTGAGGGCAGAATTTTCACGGTATGAGATTCAGGGCAGGTGTTTCAGTGCATGAGATTCAGGGCAGGTATTTCAGGGCAGGAGTTTCAGGGCAGGAGATTCAGGGCAGGAGATTCAGGGCAGGAGATTCCGGTCATGAGATAGGGTGCAGGAGTTTCAGGGCATGAGATTCAGGGAAGGTGTTTCAGGGAATGAGATTCAGAGCAGGATTTTCAGGGGATGAGATTCAGGGAAGGAGATTCAGGGCATGAGATTTAGGGCAGGAGTTTCAGGTCAGGAGATTCAGGGCACGAGTTTCAGGGCAAGTGTATCAGGGGATGAGATTCAGGGCAGGAGATTCAGGGCATGAGATTCAGGGCTGGAGTATCAGAGCAGGAGTTTAAGGGCATGAGATTCAAGTAAGGAGATTCAGGGCAGGATATTCAGGGCAGGTGTTTCGGGCATTAGATTCAATGCAGGAGTTTCAGAGCATGAAATTCAGGACAGGTGTTTCAGGGGATGAGATTCAGGGCTGGTGTTTCAGGGCATGAGATTCAGGTCAGGAGTTTCAGGTTAGGAGATTCAGGGCAGGAGTTTCAGGGCAGGATTATCAGGGCATGAGATTCAAGTAAGGAGATTCAGGGCAGGATATTCAGGGCATGAGATTCAGGACAGGTGTTTCAGGGCATGAGATTCAGGGCAGGAGTTTCAGAGCATGAGATTCAGGGCAGGTGTTTCGGGCATGAGATTCAATGCAGGAGTTTCAGAGCATGAAATTCAGGACAGGTGTTTCAGGGGATGAGATTCAGGGCTGGTGTTTCAGGGCATGAGATTCAGGGCAGGAGTTTCAGGTTAGGAGATTCAGGGCAGGAGTTTCAGGGCAGGATTATCAGGGCATGAGATTCAGGTAAGGAGATTCAGGGCAGGATATTCAGGGAACCAGATTCAGGGCAGGTGTTTCAGGGCATGAGATTCAGAGCAGGAGATTCAGGGCAGGAGGTTCAGGGGTGTTGTTTAAGGTCATGAGATTCAGGGCAGGAGATTCAGGGCAGGATTTTCAGGGCATGAGATTCAGGGCATGAGATTCAGGGCATGAGATTCAGGGCAGGTGTTTCAGGGCAGGAGATTCAGGGCAGGAGATTCAGGGCAGGAGTTTCAGGGCATGAGATTCAGGGAAGGAGATTCAGGGCATGAGATTCAGGGCATGAGATTCAGGGCAGGAGTTTCTGCACAGGAGATTCAGGGCAGGAGATTCAGGGCAGGATTTTCAGGACAGTTGTTTCAGTGCATAAGATTCAGGGCATATGATTCAGGGCAGGAGATTCAGAGCAGGAGCTTCAGGGCATGAGATTCAGGGTAGGTGTTTCTGCACAGGAGATTCAGGGCAGGAGTTTCAGGGATTAAGATTCACGTAAGGAGATTCAGGGCATGAGATTCTGGGCAGAATTTTCAGGGAATCATATTCAGGGCAGGTGTTTCAGGGAATGAGATTCAGCGCTGGAGATTAAGGGCAGTTGTTTGAGGGCATGAGATTCAGGGCAGGAGATTCAGGGCTGGAGTATCAGAGCAGGAGTTTCAGGGCATGAGATTAAGGTAAGGAGATTCAGGGCATGAGATTCAGATAAGGAGATTCAGGGCATGAGATTCAGGGCAGGATTTTCAGGGCATGAGATTCAGGCAGGTGCTCCAGTGCATGAGATTCAGGGCAGGTGTTTCAGGGCAGGTGTTTCAGGGCAGGAATTTCAGGGCATGAGATTCAGGGCAGTTTTTTCAGTGCATGAGAATCAGGACAGGAGATTCAGGGCAGGAGATTCAGGCTGGAGTATCAGAGCAGGAGTTTCAGGGCATGAGATTCAGGTAAGGAGATTCAGGGCAGGAGATTCAGGGCAGGATTTTCAGGGCAGTTGTTTCAGTGCATAAGATTCAGGGCATATGATTCAGGGCAGGAGATTCAGAGCAGGAGTTTCAGGGCATGAGATTCAGGGCATGAGATTCAGGGCATGAGATTCAGGGCAGGTGTTTCTGCACAGGAGATTCAGGGCAGGAGTTTCAGGGCAGGAGTATCAGGGATTAAGATTCACGTAAGGAGATTCAGGGCAGAATTTTCAGGGAATCATATTCAGGGCAGGTGTTTCAGGGAATGAGATTCAGGGCTGGAGATTAAGGGCAGTTGTTTGAGGGCATGAGATTCAGGGCAGGAGATTCAGGGCATGAGATTCAGGGCAGGAGATTCAGAGCAGGAGTTTCAGGGCATGAGATTAAGGTAAGGAGATTCAGGGCATGAGATTCAGATAAGGAGATTCAGGGCATGAGATTCAGGGCAGGTATTTCAGGGCATGAGATTCAGGACAGCAGATTTAGGGCAGGAGATTCAGGGCATGAGATTCAGGGCAGGTGTTTCAGGGCAGGAGTTTCAGGGCAGGAGATTCAGGGCAGGAGATTCAGGGCAGGAGTTTCCGGGCATGAGATTTGGGCAGTTGTTTCAGGGCATGAAATTCAGGGGTAGAGATTCAGGGCAGGAGATTCCGGTCATGAGATAGGGTGGAGGAGTTTCAGGGCATGAGATTCAGGGAAGGTGTTTCAGGGAATGAGATTTAGGGCAGGAGTTTCAGGTCAGGAGATTCAGGGCAGGAGTTTCAGAGCATGAAATTCAGGATTGGTGTTTCAGGGGATGAGATTCAGGGCAGGAGATTCAGGGCAGGTGTTTCAGGGCATGAGATTCAGGGCTGGAGTTTCAGGTTAGGAGATTCAGGGCACGAGTTTCAGGGCAAGTGTATCAGGGGATGAGATTCAGAGCAGGAGTTTCAGGGCATGAGATTCAGGTAAGGTGTTTCAGTGCATGAGATTCAGGGCAGGTGTTTCAGGGCATGAGATTCAGGGCAGGTGTTTCAGGGCATGAGATTCAGAGCAGGAGATTCAGGGCAGGAGGTTCAGGGGAGTTGTTTAAGGTCATGAGATTCAGGGCAGGAGATTCAGGGCAGGATTTTCAGGGCATGAGATTCAGGGCAGGTGTTTCAGGGCAGGAGATTCAGGGCATAAGATTCAGGGCAGGAGATTCAGAGCAGGAGTTTCAGGGCATGAGATTCAGGGCATGAGATTCAGGGTAGGTGTTTCTGCACAGGAGATTCAGGGCAGGAGTTTCAGGTTAGGAGATTCAGGGCAGCAGTTTCAGGGCAGGAGTTTCAGGGCATGAGATTCAGGGAAGAAGAATCAGGGCATCAGACTCAGGACAGGGTTTCTGCACTGGAGATTCAGGGCAGCAGATTCAGGGCATGAGTTTCAGGGCAGGAGATTCAGGGCATGAGATTCAGGGCAGGTGTTTCTGCACAGGAGATTCAGGGCAGGAGTTTCAGGGCAGGAGTATCAGGGATTAAGATTCACGTAAGGAGATTCAGGGTATGAGATTCAGGACAGAATTTTCAGGGAATCATATTCAGGGCAGGTGTTTCAGGGAATGAGATTCAGGGCTGGAGATTAAGGGCAGTTGTTTGAGGGCATGAGATTTAGGGCAGGAGATTCAGGGCATGAGATTCAGGGCAGGAGATTCAGAGCAGGAGTTTCAGGGCATGAGATTAAGGTAAGGAGATTCAGGGCATGAGATTCAGATAAGGAGATTCAGGGTATGAGATTCAGGGCAGGTGTTTCAGGGCATGAGATTCAGGACAGCAGATTTAGGGCAGGAGATTCAGGGCAGGAGATTCAGGGCAGGATTTTCAGGGCAGTTGTTTCAATGCATAAGATTCAGGGCATAAGATTCAGGGCAGGAGACTCAGAGCAGGAGTTTCAGGGCATGAGATTCAGGGCATGAGATTCAGGGTAGGTGTTTCTGCACAGGAGATTCAGGGCAGGAGTTTCAGGTAGGAGATTCAGGGCAGCAGTTTCAGGGCAGGAGTTTCAGGGCATGAGATTCAGGGAAGAAGAATCAGGGCATCAGATTCAGGACAGGGGTTCTGCACTGGAGATTCAGGGCAGCAGATTCAGGGCATGAGTTTCAGGGCAGGAGATTCAGGGCATGAGATTCATGAAAGGAGAATCAGGGCATCAGACTCAGGACAGGGGATTCTGCACTGGAGATTCAGGGCATGAGTTTCAGGGCAGGAGATTCAGGGCATGAGATTCAGGGCAGGAGATTCAGGGCAGGAGATTCAGGGCAGGAGATTCAGGCAGGAGTTTCAGGGCCTGAGATTCAGGGCATAAGATTCAGGGCAGGAGATTCAGAGCAGGAGTTTCAGGGCATGAGATTCAGGGCTGGATGTTCAGGGCAGGAGATTCAGGTCATGAGATAGGGGGCAGGAGTTTCAGGGCAGGTGTTTGAGGGCATGAGATTCAATGCAGGATCTTCAGGGCATGAGATTCAGGGAAGGAGATTCAGGGCATGAGATTCAGGGCAGGTGTTTCAGGCATGAGATTCAATGCAGGAGTTTCAGAGCATGAAATTCAGGACAGGTGTTTCAGGGGATGAGATTCAGGGCAGGTGTTTCAGGGCATGAGATTCAGGGAAGGAGTTTCAGGTCAAGAGATTCAGGGCAGGAGTTTCAGGGCAGGATTATCAGGGCATGAGATTCAGGTAAGGAGATTCAGGGCAGGATATTCAGGGAACCAGATTCAGGGGAGTTGTTTAAGGTCATGAGATTCAGGGCAGAAGATTCAGGGCTTGTGACTCAGGGCTGGAGTTTCAGAGCAGGAGTTTCAGGGCATGAGATTCAGATAAGGATATTCAGGGCATGAGATTCAGGGCAGGATTTTCAGGGCATGAGATTCAGGGCAGGTGTTTCAGTGCATGAGATTCAGGGCAGGTGTTTCAGGGTATGGGATTCAGGGCAGGTGTTTCAGGGCATGAGATACAGGGTAGGTTTTTCAGTGCATGAGTTTCAGGGCAGGTGTTTCAGGTCCCAAGCTTCAGGGCAGGAGATTCAGGGCATGTGATTCAGGGCTGGAGTTTCAGTGCAGGAGTTTCAGGGCATGAGATTCAGGTAAGGAGATTCAGGGCATGAGATTGAGGGCAGAATTTTCACGGTATGAGATTCAGGGCAGGTGTTTCAGTGCATGAGATTCAGGGCAGGTATTTCAGGGCAGGAGTTTCAGGGCAGGAGATTCAGGGCAGGAGATTCAGGGCAGGAGATTCCGGTCATGAGATAGGGTGCAGGAGTTTCAGGGCATGAGATTCAGGGAAGGTGTTTCAGGGAATGAGATTCAGAGCAGGATTTTCAGGGGATGAGATTCAGGGAAGGAGATTCAGGGCATGAGATTTAGGGCAGGAGTTTCAGGTCAGGAGATTCAGGGCACGAGTTTCAGGGCAAGTGTATCAGGGGATGAGATTCAGGGCAGGAGATTCAGGGCATGAGATTCAGGGCTGGAGTATCAGAGCAGGAGTTTAAGGGCATGAGATTC
The DNA here is from genome assembly GCF_030028105.1 of Mobula birostris. Lineage (NCBI taxonomy): Eukaryota > Metazoa > Chordata > Chondrichthyes > Myliobatiformes > Myliobatidae > Mobula > Mobula birostris. The sequence continues at coordinate 53,903 of NW_027275288.1, forward strand.
AAGTAAGGAGATTCAGGGCAGGATATTCAGGGCATGAGATTCAGGGCAGGTGTTTCGGGCATTAGATTCAATGCAGGAGTTTCAGAGCATGAAATTCAGGACAGGTGTTTCAGGGGATGAGATTCAGGGCTGGTGTTTCAGGGCATGAGATTCAGGTCAGGAGTTTCAGGTTAGGAGATTCAGGGCAGGAGTTTCAGGGCAGGATTATCAGGGCATGAGATTCAAGTAAGGAGATTCAGGGCAGGATATTCAGGGCATGAGATTCAGGACAGGTGTTTCAGGGCATGAGATTCAGGGCAGGAGTTTCAGAGCATGAGATTCAGGGCAGGTGTTTCGGGCATGAGATTCAATGCAGGAGTTTCAGAGCATGAAATTCAGGACAGGTGTTTCAGGGGATGAGATTCAGGGCTGGTGTTTCAGGGCATGAGATTCAGGGCAGGAGTTTCAGGTTAGGAGATTCAGGGCAGGAGTTTCAGGGCAGGATTATCAGGGCATGAGATTCAGGTAAGGAGATTCAGGGCAGGATATTCAGGGAACCAGATTCAGGGCAGGTGTTTCAGGGCATGAGATTCAGAGCAGGAGATTCAGGGCAGGAGGTTCAGGGGTGTTGTTTAAGGTCATGAGATTCAGGGCAGGAGATTCAGGGCAGGATTTTCAGGGCATGAGATTCAGGGCATGAGATTCAGGGCATGAGATTCAGGGCAGGTGTTTCAGGGCAGGAGATTCAGGGAAGGAGATTCAGGGCATGAGATTCAGGGCATGAGATTCAGGGCAGGAGTTTCTGCACAGGAGATTCAGGGCAGGAGATTCAGGGCAGGATTTTCAGGACAGTTGTTTCAGTGCATAAGATTCAGGGCATATGATTCAGGGCAGGAGATTCAGAGCAGGAGCTTCAGGGCATGAGATTCAGGGTAGGTGTTTCTGCACAGGAGATTCAGGGCAGGAGTTTCAGGGCAGGAGTATCAGGGATTAAGATTCACGTAAGGAGATTCAGGGCATGAGATTCTGGGCAGAATTTTCAGGGAATCATATTCAGGGCAGGTGTTTCAGGGAATGAGATTCAGCGCTGGAGATTAAGGGCAGTTGTTTGAGGGCATGAGATTCAGGGCAGGAGATTCAGGGCTGGAGTATCAGAGCAGGAGTTTCAGGGCATGAGATTAAGGTAAGGAGATTCAGGGCATGAGATTCAGATAAGGAGATTCAGGGCATGAGATTCAGGGCAGGATTTTCAGGGCATGAGATTCAGGCAGGTGCTCCAGTGCATGAGATTCAGGGCAGGTGTTTCAGGGCAGGTGTTTCAGGGCAGGAATTTCAGGGCATGAGATTCAGGGCAGTTTTTTCAGTGCATGAGAATCAGGACAGGAGATTCAGGGCAGGAGATTCAGGCTGGAGTATCAGAGCAGGAGTTTCAGGGCATGAGATTCAGGTAAGGAGATTCAGGGCAGGAGATTCAGGGCAGGATTTTCAGGGCAGTTGTTTCAGTGCATAAGATTCAGGGCATATGATTCAGGGCAGGAGATTCAGAGCAGGAGTTTCAGGGCATGAGATTCAGGGCATGAGATTCAGGGCATGAGATTCAGGGCAGGTGTTTCTGCACAGGAGATTCAGGGCAGGAGTTTCAGGGCAGGAGTATCAGGGATTAAGATTCACGTAAGGAGATTCAGGGCAGAATTTTCAGGGAATCATATTCAGGGCAGGTGTTTCAGGGAATGAGATTCAGGGCTGGAGATTAAGGGCAGTTGTTTGAGGGCATGAGATTCAGGGCAGGAGATTCAGGGCATGAGATTCAGGGCAGGAGATTCAGAGCAGGAGTTTCAGGGCATGAGATTAAGGTAAGGAGATTCAGGGCATGAGATTCAGATAAGGAGATTCAGGGCATGAGATTCAGGGCAGGTATTTCAGGGCATGAGATTCAGGACAGCAGATTTAGGGCAGGAGATTCAGGGCATGAGATTCAGGGCAGGTGTTTCAGGGCAGGAGTTTCAGGGCAGGAGATTCAGGGCAGGAGATTCAGGGCAGGAGTTTCCGGGCATGAGATTTGGGCAGTTGTTTCAGGGCATGAAATTCAGGGGTAGAGATTCAGGGCAGGAGATTCCGGTCATGAGATAGGGTGGAGGAGTTTCAGGTCAGGAGATTCAGGGCAGGAGTTTCAGAGCATGAAATTCAGGATTGGTGTTTCAGGGGATGAGATTCAGGGCAGGAGATTCAGGGCAGGTGTTTCAGGGCATGAGATTCAGGGCTGGAGTTTCAGGTTAGGAGATTCAGGGCACGAGTTTCAGGGCAAGTGTATCAGGGGATGAGATTCAGAGCAGGAGATTCAGGGCATGAGATTCAGGGCTGGAGTATCAGAGCAGGAGTTTCAGGGCATGAGATTCAAGTAAGGAGATTCAGGGCAGGATATTCAGGGCATGAGATTCAGGACAGGTGTTTCAGGGCATGAGATTCAGGGCAGGAGTTTCAGAGCATGAGATTCAGGGCAGGTGTTTCGGGCATTAGATTCAATGCAGGAGCTTCAGAGCATGAAATTCAGGACAGGTGTTTCAGGGGATGAGATTCAGGGCTGGTGTTTCAGGGCATGAGATTCAGGGCAGGAATTTCAGGTTAGGAGATTCAGGGCAGGAGTTTCAGGGCAGGATTATCAGGGCATGAGATTCAAGTAAGGAGATTCAGGGCAGGATATTCAGGGCATGAGATTCAGGACAGGTGTTTCAGGGCATGAGATTCAGGGCAGGAGTTTCAGAGCATGAGATTCAGGGCAGGTGTTTCGGGCATGAGATTCAATGCAGGAGTTTCAGAGCATGAAATTCAGGACAGGTGTTTCAGGGGATGAGATTCAGGGCTGGTGTTTCAGGGCATGAGATTCAGGGCAGGTGTTTCAGTGCATGAGATTCAGGGCAGGAGATTCAGGGCAGGATTTTCAGGGCATGAGATTCAGGGAAGGAGATTCAGGGCATGAGATTCAGGGCAGGAGTTTCTGCACAGGAGATTCAGGGCAGGAGTTTCAGGTCAGGAGATTCACGGCAGGAGTTTCAGAGCATGAAATTCAGGATTGGTATTTCAGGGGATGAGATTAAGGGCAGGTGTTTCAGGGCATGAGATTCCGGGCAGGAGTTTCAGGTTAGGAGATTCAGGGCACGAGTATCAGGGCAAGTGTATCAGGGGATGAGATTCAGGGCAGGAGATTCAGGGCAGGAGATTCAGGGCTGGACTATCAGAGCAGGAGTTTCAGGGCATGAGATTAAGGTAAGGAGATTCAGGGCATGAGATTCAGATAAGGAGATTCAGGGCATGAGATTCATGGCAGGATTTTCAGTGCATGAGATTCAGGTCAGGTGTTTCAGGGCAGTATTTTCAGGGCATGAGATTCAGGTAAGGTGTTTAAGTGCATGAGATTCAGGGCAGGTGTTTCAGGGCATGAGATTCAGGGTAGGTGTTTCAGGGCATGAGATTCAGGACAGGAGATTCAGGGCATGAGATTCAGGACAGGATTTTCAGGGCAGTTGTTTCAGTGCATAAGATTCAGTGCATAAGATTCAGGGCAGGAGATTCAGGGCAGGAGATTCAGGGCAGGAGATTCAGAGCAGGAGTTTCAGGGCATGAGATTCAGGGCATGAGATTCAGGGCAGGAGTTTCAGGGCAGGAGTATCAGGTATTAAGATTCACGAAAGGAGATTCAGGGCTTGAGATTCAGGGCAGAATTTTCAGGGAATCATATTCAGGGCAGGTGTTTCAGGGAATGAGATTCAGGGCTGGAGATTAAGGGCAGTTGTTTGAGGGCATGAGATTCAGGGCAGGAGATTCAGGGCAGGAGATTCAGGCTGGAGTATCAGAGCAGGAGTTTCATGGCATTAGATTCAGGTAAGGAGATTCAGGGCAGGAGATTCAGGGCAGGATTTTCAGGGCAGTTGTTTCAGTGCATAAGATTCAGGGCATATGATTCAGGGCAGGAGATTCAGAGCAGGAGTTTCAGGGCATGAGATTCAGGGCATGAGATTCAGGGCATGAGATTCAGGGCAGGTGTTTCTGCACAGGAGATTCAGGGCAGGAGTTTCAGGGTAGGAGTATCAGGGATTAAGATTCACGTAAGGAGATTCAGGGTATGAGATTCTGGGCAGAATTTTCAGGGAATCATATTCAGGGCAGGTGTTTCAGGGAATGAGATTCAGGGCTGGAGATTAAGGGCAGTTGTTTGAGGGCATGAGATTCAGGGCAGGAGATTCAGGGCATGAGATTCAGGGCAGGAGATTCAGAGCAGGAGTTTCAGGGCATGAGATTAAGGTAAGGAGATTCAGGGCATGAGATTCAGATAAGGAGATTCAGGGCATGAGATTCAGGGCAGGTGTTTCAGGGCATGAGATTCAGGACAGCAGATTTAGGGCAGGAGATTCAGGGCAGGAGATTCAGGGCAGGAGTTTCAGCGCATGAGATACAATGCAGGAGTATCGGGGCACGAGATTCAGGTAAGGAGATTCAGGGCATGAGATTCAGGGCAGTATTTTCAGGGCGTGAGTTTCAGGGCAGGCGTTTCAGGGCATGAGATTCAGGACAGTAGATTCAGCGCAGTAGAATCAGGACAGGATTTTCAGGGCGTGAGATTCAGGACAGGAGATTCAGGGCATGATTTTAAGGGCAGTTGTTTCAGTGCATAAGATTCAGGGCATAAGATTCAGGGCAGGAGATTCAGAGCAGGAGTTTCAGGGCATGAGATTCAGGGCATGAGATTCAGGGTAGGTGTTTCTGCACAGGAGATTCAGGGCAGGAGTGCAGGAGTTTCAGGGCATGAGATTCAGGGAAGAAGAATCAGGGCATCAGACTCAGGACAGGGGATTCTGCACTGGAGATTCAGGGCATGAGTTTCAGGGCAGGAGATTCAGGGCATGAGATTCAGGGCAGGAGATTCAGGCAGGAGTTTCAGGGCCTGAGATTCAGGGCATAAGATTCAGGGCAGGAGATTCAGAGCAGGAGTTTCAGGGCATGAAATTCAGGATTGGTGTTTCAGGGGATGAGATTCAGGGCAGAAGATTCAGGGCAGGTGTTTCAGGGCATGAGATTCAGGGCAGGAGTTTCTGGTTAGGAGATTCAGGGCAGCAGTTTCAGGGCAGGAGTTTCAGGGCATGAGATTCAGGGAAGAAGAATCAGGGCATCAGATTCAGGACAGGGTTTCTGCACTGGAGATTCAGGGCAGCAGATTCAGGGCATGAGTTTCAGGGCAGGAGATTCAGGGCATGAGATTCATGAAAGGAGAATCAGGGCATCAGACTCAGGACAGGGGATTCTGCACTGGAGATTCAGGGCATGAGTTTCAGGGCAGGAGATTCAGGGCATGAGATTCAGGGCAGGAGATTCAGGGCAGGAGATTCAGGCAGGAGTTTCAGGGCCTGAGATTCAGGGCATAAGATTCAGGGCAGGAGATTCAGAGCAGGAGTTTCAGGGCATGAGATTCAGGGCTGGATGTTCAGGGCAGGAGATTCAGGTCATGAGATAGGGGGCAGGAGTTTCAGGGCATGAGATTCAGGGCAGGTGTTTGAGGGCATGAGATTCAATGCAGGATCTTCAGGGCATGAGATTCAGGGAAGGAGATTCAGGGCATGAGATTCAGGGCAGGTGTTTCAGGCATGAGATTGAATGCAGGAGTTTCAGAGCATGAAATTCAGGACAGGTGTTTCAGGGGATGAGATTCAGGGCAGGTGTTTCAGGGCATGAGATTCAGGGAAGGAGTTTCAGGTTAAGAGATTCAGGAGTTCAGGGCAGGAGTTTCAGGGCAGGATTATCAGGGCATGAGATTCAGGTAAGGAGATTCAGGGCAGGATATTCAGGACCAGATTCAGGGAGTTGTTTAAGGTCATGAGATTCAGGGCAGAAGATTCAGGGCTTGTGACTCAGGGCTGGAGTTTCAGAGCAGGAGTTTCAGGGCATGAGATTCAGATAAGGAGATTCAGGGCATGAGATTCAGGGCAGGATTTTCAGGGCATGAGATTCAGGGCAGGTGTTTCAGTGCATGAGATTCAGGGCAGGTGTTTCAGGGTATGAGATTCAGGGCAGGTGTTTCAGGGCATGAGATTCAGGGTAGGTTTTTCAGTGCATGAGATTCAGGGCAGGTGTTTCAGGTCCCAAGCTTCAGGGCAGGAGATTCAGGGCATGTGATTCAGGGCTGGAGTTTCAGTGCAGGAGTTTCAGGGCATGAGATTCAGGGCAGGAGATTCAGGGCAGGAGATTCAGGCTGGAGTATCAGAGCAGGAGTTTCAGGGCATTAGATTCAGGTAAGGAGATTCAGGGCAGGAGATTCAGGGCAGGATTTTCAGGGCAGTTGTTTCAGTGCATAAGATTCAGGGCATATGATTCAGGGCAGGAGATTCAGAGCAGGAGTTTCAGGGGCATGAGATTCAGGGCATGAGATTCAGGGCAGGTGTTTCTGCACAGGAGATTCAGGGCAGGAGTTTCAGGTTAGGAGATTCAGGGCAGCAGTTTCAGGGCAGGAGTTTCAGGGCATGAGATTCAGGGAAGAAGAATCAGGGCATCAGATTCAGGACAGGGTTTCTGCACTGGAGATTCAGGGCAGAAGATTCAGGGCAGGTGTTTCAGGGCATGAGATTCAGGGCAGGACTTTCTGGTTAGGAGATTCAGGGCAGCAGTTTCAGGGCAGGAGTTTCAGGGCATGAGATTCAGGGAAGAAGAATCAGGGCATCAGATTCAGGACAGGGTTTCTGCACTGGAGATTCAGGGCAGCAGATTCAAGGCATGAGTTTCAGGGCAGGAGATTCAGGGCATGAGATTCATGAAAGGAGAATCAGGGCATCAGACTCAGGACAGGGGATTCTGCACTGGAGATTCAGGGCATGAGTTTCAGGGCAGGAGATTCAGGGCATGAGATTCAGGGCAGGAGATTCAGGGCAGGAGATTCAGGCAGGAGTTTCAGGGCCTGAGATTCAGGGCATAAGATTCAGGGCAGGAGATTCAGAGCAGGAGTTTCAGGGCATGAGATTCAGGGCTGGATGTTCAGGGCAGGAGATTCAGGTCATGAGATAGGGGGCAGGAGTTTCAGGGCATGAGATTCAGGGCAGGTGTTTGAGGGCATGAGATTCACTGCAGGATCTTCAGGGCATGAGATTCAGGGAAGGAGATTCAGGGCATGAGATTCAGGGCAGGTGTTTCAGGCATGAGATTGAATGCAGGAGTTTCAGAGCATGAAATTCAGGACAGGTGTTTCAGGGGATGAGATTCAGGGCAGGTGTTTCAGGGCATGAGATTCAGGGAAGGAGTTTCAGGGAATCATATTCAAGGCAGGTGTTTCAGGGAATGAGATTCAGGGCTGGAGATTAAGGGCAGTTGTTTGAGGGCATGAGATTCAGGGCAGGAGATTCAGGGCAGGAGATTCAGGCTGGAGTATCAGAGCAGGAGTTTCAGGGCATGAGATTCAGGGCATGAGATTCAGGGCAGGTGTTTCTGCACAGGAGATTCAGGGCAGGAGTATCAGGGATTAAGATTCACGTAAGGAGATTCAGGGTATGAGATTCTGGGCAGAATTTTCAGGGAATCACATTCAGGGCAGGTGTTTCAGGGAATGAGATTCAGGGCTGGAGATTAAGGGCAGTTGTTTGAGGGCATGAGATTTAGGGCAGGAGATTCAGGGCATGAGATTCAGGGCAGGAGATTCAGAGCAGGTGTTTCAGTGCATGAGATTCAGGGCAGGTGTTTCAGGGTATGAGATTCAGGGCAGGTGTTTCAGGGCATGAGATTCAGGGTAGGTTTTTCAGTGCATGAGATTCAGGGCAGGTGTTTCAGGTCCAAGCTTCAGGGCAGGAGATTCAGGGCATGTGATTCAGGGCTGGAGTTTCAGTGCAGGAGTTTCAGGGCATGAGATTCAGGGCAGGAGATTCAGGGCAGGAGATTCAGGCTGGAGTATCAGAGCAGGAGTTTCAGGCATTAGATTCAGGTAAGGAGATTCAGGGCAGGAGATTCAGGGCAGGATTTTCAGGGCAGTTGTTTCAGTGCATAAGATTCAGGGCATATGATTCAGGGCAGGAGATTCAGAGCAGGAGTTTCAGGGCATGAGATTCAGGGCATGAGATTCAGGGCATGAGATTCAGGGCAGGTGTTTCTGCACAGGAGATTCAGGGCAGGAGTTTCAGGTTAGGAGATTCAGGGCAGCAGTTTCAGGGCAGGAGTTTCAGGGCATGAGATTCAGGGAAGAAGAATCAGGGCATCAGATTCAGGACAGGGTTTCTGCACTGGAGATTCAGGGCAGAAGATTCAGGGCAGGTGTTTCAGGGCATGAGATTCAGGCAGGACTTTCTGGTTAGGAGATTCAGGGCAGCAGTTTCAGGGCAGGAGTTTCAGGGCATGAGATTCAGGGAAGAAGAATCAGGGCATCAGATTCAGGACAGGGTTTCTGCACTGGAGATTCAGGGCAGCAGATTCAGGGCATGAGTTTCAGGGCAGGAGATTCAGGGCATGAGATTCATGAAAGGAGAATCAGGGCATCAGACTCAGGACAGGGGATTCTGCACTGGAGATTCAGGGCATGAGTTTCAGGGCAGGAGATTCAGGGCATGAGATTCAGGGCAGGAGATTCAGGGCAGGAGATTCAGGCAGGAGTTTCAGGGCCTGAGATTCAGGGCATAAGATTCAGGGCAGGAGATTCAGAGCAGGAGTTTCAGGGCATGAGATTCAGGGCTGGATGTTCAGGGCAGGAGATTCAGGTCATGAGATAGGGGGCAGGAGTTTCAGGGCATGAGATTCAGGGCAGGTGTTTGAGGGCATGAGATTCACTGCAGGATCTTCAGGGCATGAGATTCAGGGAAGGAGATTCAGGGCATGAGATTCAGGGCAGGTGTTTCAGGCATGAGATTGAATGCAGGAGTTTCAGAGCATGAAATTCAGGACAGGTGTTTCAGGGGATGAGATTCAGGGCAGGTGTTTCAGGGCATGAGATTCAGGGAAGGAGTTTCAGGGAATCATATTCAAGGCAGGTGTTTCAGGGAATGAGATTCAGGGCTGGAGATTAAGGGCAGTTGTTTGAGGGCATG
>NW_027275289.1:0-62906 GCF_030028105.1 Mobula birostris
TGTTTCTGAGGAGGTGACAGACCTGTGTGTGAGTGTTTCTGAAGAGGTGACAGACCTGTGTATGAGAGTTTCTGAGGAGGTGAGGAACCTGTGTGTGAGTGTTTCTGAGGAGGTGACAGACCTGTGTGTGAGTGTTTCTGAGGAGGTGACAGACCTGTGAGTGAGTGTTTCGGAGGAGGTGACAGAGCTGTGTGTGAGTGTTTCTGAGGTGTGGATCAGACCTGTGTGTGAATGTTTCTGAGGTGTGGATCAGACCTGTGTGTGAGTGTTTCTGAGGAGGTAACAGACATGTGTGTGAGTGTTTCTGAGGTGTTGATTAGACCTGTGTGTGAGTGTTTCTGAGGTGTGGATCAGACCTGTATGCGAGGGGTTTCTGAGGAGGTCGATCAGAACTGTGTGTGAGTGTTTCTGAGGAGGTGACAGACCTGTGTGTGAGTGTTTCTGAAGAGGTGACAGACCTGTGTATTTGTGTGTCTGAGAGGTGAGGAACCTGTGTGTGAGAGTTCCTGAGGTGTGGATCAAACCTGTGTGTGAGTGTTTCTGAGGAGTGGATCAGAACTGTGTGTGAGTGTTTCTGAGGAGGTGTCAGAACTGTGGTGTGAGAGTTTCTGAGGAGGGAACAGATCTGTGTGTGAGTGTTTCTGAGGTTTGGATCAGACCTGTGTGTGAGTGTTTCTGAGGAGGTGACAGACCTGTGTGTGAGAGTTTCTGAGGTGTGGATCAAACCTGTGTGTGAGAGTTTCTGAGGAGTGGGATCAGAACTGTGTGTGAGTGTTTCTGAGGAGGTGACAGAACTGTGTGTGAGTGTTTTTGAGCTGTGGATCAGACCTGTGTCTCAGAGTTTCTGAGGAGGTGACAGACCTGTGTGTGAGTGTTTCTGAGGAGGGTGAGAGACCTGTGAGTGAGTGTTTCGGAGGAGGTGACAGAACTGTGTGTGAGTGTTTCTGAGGTGTGGATCAGACCTGTGTGTGAATGTTTCTGAGGTGTGGATCAGACCTGTGTGTGAGTGTTTCTGAGGAGGGTAACAGACATGTGTGTGAGTGTTTCTGAGGTGTTGATTAAACCTGTGTGTGAGTGTTTCTGAGGCGTGGATCAGACCTGTATGCCAGGGTTTCTGAGGAGTGGATCAGACCTGTGTGTGAGTGTTTCTGAGGAGGTGACAGACCTGTGTGTGAGTGTTTCTGAAGAGGTGACAGACCTGTGTGAGTGTTTCTGAGGTGTGCATCAGATCTGTGTGTGAGTGTTTCTGAGGAGAGGATCAGACCTGTGTGTGACTGTTTCTGTGGAGGTGACAGACCTGTGTGTGAGTGTTTCTGAGGTGTGGATCAGACTGTGTTTGAGTTTTTCTGAGGAGGTGACAGACCTGTGTGTGAGTGTTTCTGAGGTGTGGATCAGACCTGTGTGTGAGTGTTTCTGTGCAGGTGACAGGACCTGTGTGTGAGTGTGTCTGAGGAGTGGATGGATCAGTGTGTGATTATTTCTGAAGAGCTGACAGTCCTGTGAGTGAGGTGTTTCGGAGGAGGTGACAGACATGTGTGTGAGTGTTTCTGAGGTGTTGATTAGACCTGTGTGTGAGTGTTTCTGAGGAGTGATCAGACCTGTATGCGAGGGGTTTCTGAGGAGTGGATCAGACCTGTCTGTGAGTGTTTCTGAGGAGGTGACAGACCTGTGTGTGAGTGTTTCTGAAGAGGTGACAGACCTGTGTATTTGAGTTTCTGAGGAGGGTGAGGAACCTGTGTGTGAGTGTTTCTGAGGAGTGGATCAGACCTGTGTGTGAGTGTTTCTGAGCAGTGACAGACCTGTGTGTGAGAGTTTCTGAGGTGTGGATCAACCTCTGTGTGAGAGTTTCTGAGGTGTGGATCACACCTGTGTGTGAATGTTTCTGAGGTGTGGATCAGACCTGTGTGTGAGTGTTTCTGAGGAGGTAACAGACATGTGTGTGAGTGTTTCTGAGGTGTTGATTAGACCTGTGTGTGAGTGTTTCTGAGGCGTGGATCAGACCTGTATGCGAGGGTTTCTGAGGAGTGGATCAGACCTGTGTGTGAGTGTTTCTGAGGAGGTGACAGACCTGTGTGTGAGTGTTTCTGAAGAGGTGACAGACCTGTGTGAGTGTTTCTGAGGTGTGCATCAGATCTGTGTGTGAGTGTTTCTGAGGAGAGGATCAGACCTGTGTGTGACTGTTTCTGTGGAGGTGACAGACCTGGTGTGTGAGTGTTTCTGAGGTGTGGATCAGACTGGTGTTTGAGTTTTTCTGAGGAGGTGACAGACCTGTGTGTGAGTGTTTCTGAGGTGGTGGATCAGACCTGTGTGTGAGTGTTTCTGTGCAGGTGACAGACCTGTGTGTGAGTGTGTCTGAGGAGTGGATCAGGACCTGTGTGTGAGTGTTTCTGAGCAGGTGACAGACCTGTGTGTGAGAGTTTCTGAGGTGTGGATCAAACCTGTGTGTGAGAGTTTCTGAGGAGTGGATCAGAACTGTGTGTCAGTGTTTCTGACGAGGTGACAGAACTGTGTGTGAGTGGTTTTTGAGCTGTGGGATCAGACCTGTGTCTGACTGTTTCTGCGGAGGTGACAGACCTGTGTGTGAGTGTTTCTGAGGAGGGTGACAGACCTGTGTATGAGAGTTTCTGAGGAGGTGAGGAACCTGTGTGTGAGTGTTTCTGAGGTGTGGATCAGACCTGTGTGTGAGTGTTTCTCAGGAGCAGACAGACCAGTGTCTGAGTGTTTCTGAGGACGTGACAGACCTGTGTGTGAGTGTTTCTGAGGAGGTGACAGACCTGTGAGTGAGTGTTTCGGAGGAGGTGACAGAACTGTGTGTGAGTGTTTCTGAGGTGTGGGATCAGACCTGTGTGTGAATGTTTCTGAGGTGTGGATCAGACCTGTGTGTGAGTGTTTCTGAGGAGGTAACAGACATGTGTGTGAGTGTTTCTGAGGTGTTGATTAGACCTGTGTGTGAGTGTTTCTGAGGGTGTGGATCAGACCTGTATGCGAGGGTTTCTGAGGAGTGGATCAGACCTGTGTGTGAGTGTTTCTGAGGAGGGTGACAGACCTGTGTGTGAGTGTTTCTGAAGAGGTGACAGACCTGTGTATTTGAGTTTCTGAGGAGGTGAGGAACCTGTGTGGTGAGTGTTTCTGAGGAGTGGATCAGACCTGTGTGTGAGTGTTTTCTGAGGAGGTGACAGACCTGTGTGTGAGAGTTTCTGAGGTGTGGATCAAACCTGTGTGTGAGAGTTTCTGAGGAGTGGATCAGAACTGTGTGTGATTGTTTCTGAGGAGGTGACAGAACTGTGTGTGAGTGTTTTTGAGCTGTGGATCAGACCTGTGTCTGTGTGTTTCTGAGGAGGTGACAGACCTGTGTGTGAGTGTTTCTGAGTAGGTGACAGACCTGGTGAGTGAGTGTTTCGGAGGAGGTGACAGGAACTGTGTGTGAGTGTTTCTGAGGTGTGGATCAGACCTGTGTGTGAATGTTTCTGAGGTGTGGATCAGACCTGTGTGTGAGTGTTTCTGAGGAGTTAACAGACATGTGTGTGAGTGTTTCTGAGGTGTTGATTAGACCTGTGTGTGAGTGTTTCTGAGGCGTGGATCAGACCTGTATGCGAGGGTTTCTGAGGAGTGGATCAGACCTGTGTGTGAGTGTTTCTGAGGAGGTGACAGACCTGTGTGTGAGTGTTTCTGAAGAGGTGACAGACCTGTGTATTTGTGTTTCTGAGGAGGGTGAGGAACCTGTGTGTGAGTGTTTCTGAGGAGTGGATCAGACCTGTGTGTGAGTGTTTCTGAGGAGGTGACAGACCTGTGTGTGAGAGTTTCTGAGGTGTGGATCAAACCCGTGTGTGAGTGTTTCTGAGGAGTGTATCAGAACTGTGTGTGAGTGTTTCTGAGGAGGTGACAGAACTGTGTGTGAGTATTTATGAGCTGTGGATCAGACCTGTGTCTGAGTGTTTCTGAGGAGGTGACAGCCCTGTGTGTGAGTGTTTCTGAGGAGGTGAGGGATCTGTGTGTGAGTGTTTCTGAGGAGTGGATCAGACCTGTGTGTGAGGGGTTTCTCAGGAGAGAACAGATCTGTGTGTCAGTGTTTCTGAGTAGTGGATCAGACCTGTGTGTGAGCGTTTCTGAGGAAGTGACAGACCTGTGTGTGAGTGTGTCTGAGGTGTGGATCAGACCTGTGTGTGAGTGTTTTTGAGTGTGGATCAGACCTGTGTGTGAGTGTTTCTGAGGTGTGGATCAGACCTGTGTGTGAGTGTTTCTGAGGAGGTGACAGACCTGTGTGTGAGTGTTCCTGAAGAGGTGACAGACCTGTGTATGAGTTTCTGAGGAGGTGAGGAACCTGTGTGTGAGTGTTTCTGAGGTGTGGGATCATACCTGTGTGTGAGTGTTTCTCAGGAACAGACAGACCTGTGTCTGAGTGTTTCTGAGGAGGTGACAGACCTGTGTGTGAGTGTTTCTGAGGAGGTGACAGACCTGTGAGTGAGTGTTTCGGAGGAGGTGACAGAACTGTGTGTGAGTGTTTCTGAGGTGTGGATCAGACCTGTGTGTGAATGTTTCTGAGGTGTGGATCAGACCTGTGTGTGAGTGGTTTCTGAGGAGGTAACAGACATGTGTGTGAGTGTTTCTGAGGTGTTGATTAGACCTGTGTGTGAGTGTTTCTGAGGTGTGGATCAGACCTGTATGCGAGGGTTTCTGAGGAGTGGATCAAACTTGTGTGTGAGTGCTTCTGAGGAGCTGACAGATGAGTCTGTGAGAGTTTCTGAGGAGAGAACAGATCTGTGTGTGAATGGTTTCTGAAGTGTGGATCAGACCTGTGTGTGAGTGTTTCTGAGCAGGTGACAGACCTGGTGTGTGAGTGTTTATGAGGGGTGGATCAGACCTCTGTGTGAGTGTTTCTGAGGAGGTGACAGACCTGTGTGTTGAGTGTTTCTGAGGTGTGGATCAGACCTGTGTGTGAGTGTTTCTGAGGAGGTGACAGACCTGTGTGTGAGTGTTTCTGAGGAGGTGACAGACCTGTGTGTGAGAGTTTCTGAGGAGTGGATGGATCAGTGTGTGAGTGTTTCTGAGGAGGTGACAGACCTGGTGTGAGGTGTTTCTGAGGTGTGCATCCGATCAGTGTGTGAGTGTTTCTGAGCAGTGGATCAGACCTGTGTGTGGAGTGTTTCTGAGGAGGTGACAGACCTGTGTGTGAGTGTTTTTCAGGAGTGGATGGATCAGTGTGTGAGTGTTTCTGAGGAGGTGACAGACCTGTGTGAGTGTTTCTGAGGTGTGCATCAGATCTGTGTGTGAGTGTTTCTGAGGAGTGGATCAGACCTGTGTGTGACTGGTTTCTGTGGAGGTGACAGACCTGTGTGTGAGTGTTTCTGAGGTGTGGATCAGACTGGGTGTTTGAGTGTTTCTGAGGAGGGGACAGACCTGGTGTGAGTGTTTCTGAGGTGTGGATCAGATCTGTGTGTGAGTGTTTCTGAGCAGGTGACAGACCTGTGTGTGAGTGTGTCTGAGGAGTGGATGGATCAGTGTGTGAGTGGTTGCTGAAGAGCTGACAGACCTGTGAGTGAGTGTTCGGAGGAGGTGACAGAACTGTGTGTGAGTGTTTATGAGGTGTGGATCAGACCTGTGTGTGAGTGCTTCTGAGGAGCTGACAGATGTGTCTGTGAGAGTTTCTGAGGAGGGAACAGATCTGTGTGTCAGTGTTTCTGAGGTGCGGATCAGACCTGTGTGTGACTGTTTCTGAGGAGGTGACAGACCTGTGTGTGAGTGTTTCTGAGGAGTGGATGGATCAGTGTGTGAGTGTTTCTGAGGAGGTGACAGACCTGTGTGAGTGTTTCTGAGGTGTGCATCAGATCAGTGTGTGAGTGTTTCTGAGCAGTGGATCAGACCTGTGTGTGAGTGTTTCTGAGGAGGTGACAGAACTGTGTGTGAGTGTTTTTGAGCTGTGGATCAGACCTGTGTCTGAGTGTTTCTGAGGAGGGTGACAGACCTGTGTGAGTGTTTCTGAGGTGTGCATCAGATCAGTGTGTGAGTGGTTTCTGAGGAGGGTGAGGAACCTGTGTGTGAGTGTTTCTGAGGAGGGATCAGACCTGTGTGTGAGTGTTTCTGAGGAGGTGACAGACCAGTGTGTGAGAGTTTCTGAGGAGGGAACAGATCTGTATGTGAGTGTTTCTGAGGTGTGGATCAGACCTGTGTGTGAGTGTTTCTGAGGAGGTGACAGACCTGTGTGAGTGTTTCTGAGGTGTGCATCAGATCAGTCTGTGAGTGTTTCTGAGCAGTGGATCAGACCTGTGTGTGAGTGTTTCTGAGGAGGTGACAGAACTGTGTGTGAGTGTTTTTGAGCTGTGGATCAGACCTGTGTCTGAGTGTTTCTGAGGAGGTGACAGCCCTGTGTGTGAGTGTTCTGAGGAGGTGAGGGGACCTGTGTGTGAGTGTTTCTGAGAGTAGATCAGACCTGTGTGTGAGTGCTTCTGAGGAGCTGACAGACTTGTGTGTGAGTGTTTCTGAGAAGGTGACAGGACCTGTGTGTGAGTGTTTCTGAGGTGTGGATCAGACCTGTGTGTCAGTGTTTCTGAGGAGGGAGACAGACAAGTGTCTGAGTGTTTCTGAGGGAGGTGACAGACCTGTGTATGAGGTGTTTCTGAGGAGGTTAGGAACCTGTGTGTGAGTGTTGTCTGAGGAGTGGATCAGACCTGTGTGTGAGTGTTTCTGAGGAGGTGACAGACCAGTGTGGTGAGAGTTTCTGAGGAGGAACAGATCTGTGTGGTGAGTGGTTCTGAGGTGTGGATCAGACCTGTGTGTGAGTGTTTCTGAGGAGGGTGGCAGACCTGTGTGTGAGAGTGTTCTGAGGTGGTGGATCAAACCGTGTGTGTGAGTGTTTCTGAGGAGTGACAGACCTGTGTGTGAGTGATTCTGAGGAGTGGATGGATCAGTGTGTGTGAGTTTCTGAGGAGGTGACAGACCTGTGTGAGTGTGTTCTGAGGTGTGCATCAGATCTGTGTGTGAGTGTTTCTGAGGAGTGGATCAGAGCTGTGTATGAGTGTTTCTGAGGAGGTGAGGAGCCTGTGTGTGAGTGTTTCTGAGGAGTGGATCAGACCTGTGTGTGAGTGTTTCTGAGGAGGTGACAGATCTGTGTGTGAGAGTTTCTGACGTGTGGATCAAAGCCTATGTGTGAGTGTTTCTGAGGAGTGGATCAGACCTGTGTGTGAGGTGTTTCTGAGGAGGTGACAGAACTGGTGTGTGAGTGTTTTTGAGCTGTGGATCAGACCTGTGTCTGAGTGTTTCTGAGGAGGTGGACATCCCTGTGTGTGAGTGTTTCTGAGGAGGTGAGGGGATCTGTGTGTGAGTGTTTCTGAGAGTGGATCAGACCTGTGTGTGAGGTGCGTCTCAGGAGCTGACAGAGTGAGTGTGAGAGGGTTTCTGAGGGAGAGACAGTGTCTGTGTGTGAGAGTTTCTGGGAGGAGTGGATCAGACCTGTGTGAGCGTTTCTGGAGGAAGTGACAGACCATTGTGTGAGTGTGTCTGAGGTGTGGATCAGACCTGTGTGTGAGTGTGTTTGAGGGTGTGGATCAGACCTGTGTGTGACTGTTTCTGAGGCGTGGATCAGACCTGTGTGTGAGTGTTTCTGAGGTGTGGATCAGACCTGTGTGTGAGTGTTTTTGAGGTGTGGATCAGACCTGTGTGTGAGTGTTTCCGAGGTGTGGATCAGACCTGTGTGTGAGTGTTTCTGAGGAGGTGACAGACCTGTGTGTGAGTGTTTCTGAGAGGTGACAGACCTGTGTATGAGAGTTTCTGAGGAGGTGAGGAACCTGTGTGTGAGTGTTTCTGGAGGTGTGGATCAGACCTGTGTGGGAGTGTTTCTCAGGAGCAGACAGACCAGTGTCTGAGTGTTTCTGAGGAGGTGACAGACCTGTGTGTGACTGTTTCTGAGGAGGGTGACAGACCTGTGAGTGAATGTGTTCGGAGGAGGTGACAGAACTGTGTGTGAGTGTTTCTGAGGTGGTGATCAGACCTGTGTGGTGAGTGTTTCTGAGGAGGTAACAGACAGTGTTGTGAGTGTTTCTGAGGTGTTGATTAGTCCTGTGTGTGAGTGTTTCTGTGGTGTGGATCAGACCTGTATGCGAGGGTTTCTGAGGAGTGGAGTCAGACCTGTGTGTGAGTGTTTCTGAGGAGGGTGACAGGACCTGTGTGTGAGTGTTTCTGAAGAGGTGACAGACCTGGGTATGAGTGTTTCTGAGGAGGTGAGGAACCTGGGTGTGAGAGTTTCTGAGGAGTGGATCAGACCTGTGTGTTAGTGTTTCTGAGGAGGTGACAGACCTGTGTGTGAGTGTTTCGGAGGGAGTGGATGGATCAGTGTGTAAGTGTTTCTGAGGAGGGTGACAGACCTGTGTGAGGTGTTTCTGAGCAGTGGATCAGACCTGTGTGTGATGTGTTTTGAGGAGGTGGATGGATCAGTGTGTGAGTGTTTCTGAGGAGGTGACAGACCTGTGTGAGGTGTTTCTGAGTGTGGGCATCAGAGCTGTGTGTGAGTGTTCTGAGGGTGGATCAGACCTGTGTGGTGACTGTTTCTGTGGAGGTGACAGACCTGTGGTGTGAGTGTGTCTGAGGTGTGGATCAGACTGGTGTTGAGTGTTTCTGAGGTGGTGACAGACCTGTGTGTGAGTGTTTCTGAGGTGTGGTTCAGATCTGTGTGTGAGTGTTTCTGAGCAGGTGACAGACATGTGTGTGAGGTGTGTCTGAGGAGTGGATGGATCAGTGTGTGAGTGTTTCTGAAGAGCTGACAGACCTGTGAGTGAGTGTTTCGGAGGAGGGTGACAGATCTGTGTGTGAGTGTTTCTGAGGTGTGTGATCAGACCTGTGTGTGAGTGCTTCTGAGGAGCTGACAGATGAGTCTGTGAGAGTTTCTGAGGAGAGAACAGATCTGTGTGTGAGTGTTCTGAGGTGCAGATCAGACCTGTGTGTGACTGTTTCTGACGGAGGTGACAGACCTGTGTGTGAGTGTTTCTGAGGAGTGGATGGATCAGTGTGTGAGTGTTTCTGAGGGAGGTGACAGAAGTGTGTGTGAGTTTTTTGAGCTGTGGATCAGACCTGTGTGTGAGTGTTTCTGAGGAGGTGACAGAACTGTGTGTGAGTTTTTTTGAGCTGTGGATCAGACCTGTGTGTCAGTGTTTCTGAGGAGGTGACAGACCTGTGTGAGTGTTTCTGAGGTTTGCATCAGATCAGTGTGTGAGTGTTTCTGAGCAGTGGATCAGACCTGTGTGTGAGTGTTTCTGAGCAGGGTGACAGAACTGCGTGTGAGTGTTTTTGAGCTGTGGATCAGACCTGTGTCTGAGTGTTTCTGAGGAGGTGACAGCCTGTGTGGTGAGTGTTTCTGAGGGAGGTGAGGGACCTCTGTGTGAGTGTTTCTGAGGAGTGGATCAGACCTGTGTGTGAGTGCTTCTGAGGAGCTGACAGACCTGTGTGTGCGTGTTTCTGAGAAGGTGACAGACCTGTGTGTGAGTGTTTCTGATGTGTGGATCAGACTTGTGTGTCAGTGTTTCTGAGGAGGGAGACAGGACAAGTGTCTGAGTGTTTCTGGAGGAGGTGACAGACCTGTGTATGAGTGTTTTCTGAGGAGTGAGGATCATGTGTGAGTGTTTCTGAGGAGTGGGATCAGACCTGTGTGTGAGTGTTTCTGAGGAGGTGACAGACCAGTGTGTGAGAGTTTTCTGAGGAGGGAACAGATCTGTATGTGAGTGTTTCTGAGGTGTGGATCAGACCTGTGTGTGGGTGTTTCTGAGGAGGTGACAGACCTGTGTGAGTGTTTCTGAGGTGTGCATCAGATCAGTGTGTGAGTGTTCTGAGCAGTGGATCAGACCTGTGTGTGAGTGTTTCTGAGGAGGTGACAGAACGGTGTGTGAGTGTTTTTGAGCTGTGGATCAGACCTGTGTCTGAGTGTTTCTGAGGAGGTGACAGCCCTGTGTGTGAGTGTTTCTGAGGAGGTGAGGGACCTGTGTGTGAGGTTTCTGAGGAGTGGATCTGACCTGTGTGTGAGTGCTTCTGAGGAGCTGACAGACCTGTGTGGAGTGTTTCTGAGAAGGTGACAGACCTGTGTGGGAGTGTTTCTGAGGTGTGATCAGACATGTGTGTCAGTGTTCTGAGGGAGGAGCCAGACAAGCGTCTGAGTGTTTTCTGAGGAGGTGACAGACCTGTGTATGAGTGTTTCTGAGAGGTGAGGAACCTGTGTGTGAGTGTTTCTGAGGAGTGGATCAGACCTGTGTGTGAGTGTTTCTGAGGAGGTGACAGGCCAGTGTGTGAGAGTTTCTGAGGAGGGAACGGATCTGTGTGTGAGTGTTTCTGAGGTGTGGATCAGACCTGTGTGTGAGTGTTTCTGAGGAGGTGGCAGACCTGTGTGTGAGGTTTCTGAGATGTGGATCAAACCTGTGTGTGGAGTGTTTCTGAGGAGGTGACAGACCTGTGTGTGAGTGATTCTGAGAGTGGATGGATCAGTGTGTGAGTGTTTCTGAGGAGGTGACAGACCTGTGTGAGTGTTTCTGAGGGTGTGCATCAGATCTGTGTGTGAGTGTTTCTGAGGAGTGGATCAGACCTGTGTATGAGTGTTTCTGAGGAGGTGAGGGGTCCTGTGTGTGAGTGTTTCTGAGGAGTGGATCAGACCTGTGTGTGAGTGTTTCTGAGAGGTGACAGATCTGTGTGTGAGAGTTTCTGACGTGTGGATGAAACCTATGTGTGAGTGTTTCTGAGGAGTGGATCAGACCTGTGTGTGAGTGTTTCTGAGGAGGTGACAGAACTGTGTGTGAGTGTTTTTGAGCTGTGGATCAGACCTGTGTCTGAGTGTTTCTGAGGAGGTGACAGCCCTGTGTGTGAGTGTTTCTGAAGAGGTGAGGGATCTGTGTGTGAGTGTTTCTGAGAAGTGGATCAGACCTGTGTGTGATCGCTTTTGAGGAGCTGACAGATGAGTGTGTGAGGGTTTCTTTGGAGGAGAGAACAGATCTGTGTGTGAGTGTTTCTGAGGAGTGGATCAGACCTGTGTGAGCGTTCTGAGAAAGTGACAGACCTGTGTGTGAGTGTGTCTGAGGTGTGGATCAGACCTGTGTGTGAGTGTTTTTGAGGTGTGGATCAGACCTGTGTGTGAGTGTTTCTGAGGTGTGGATCAGACCTGTGTGTGAGTGTTTCTGAGGAGTGGATCAGACCTGTGTGTGAGTGCTTCTGAGGAGCTGACAGACTTGTGTGTGAGTGTTTCTGAGGGTGTGGATCAGACCTGTGTGTCAGTGTTTTCTGAGGAGGAGACAGACAAGGTGTCTGAGTGTTTCTGAGGAGGTGACAGACCTGTGTATGAGTGTTTCTGAGGAGGTTAGGAACCTGTGTGTGAGTGTTTCTGAGGAGTGGATCAGACCTGTGTGTGAGTGTTTCTGAGGAGGTGACAGACCAGTGTGTGAGAGTTTCTGAGGAGGGAACAGATCTGTGTGTGAGTGTTTCTGAGGTGTGGATCAGACCTGTGTGTGAGTGTTTCTGAGGAGGTGGCAGACCTGTGTGTGAGAGTTTCTGAGGTGTGGATCAAACCTGTGTGTGAGTGTTTCTGAGGAGGTGACAGACCTGTGTGTGAGTGATTCTGAGGAGTGGATGGATCAGTGTGTGTGAGTTTCTGAGGAGGTGACAGACCTGTGTGAGTGTTTCTGAGGTGTGCATCAGATCTGTGTGTGAGTGTTTCTCAGGTGTGCATCAGATCTGTGTGTTGAGTGTTTCTGAGGAGTGGATCAGACCTGTGTATGAGTGTTTTCTGAGGAGGTGAGGAGCCTGTGTGTGAGTGTTTCTCAGGAGTGGATCAGACCTGTGTGTGAGGTGTTTCTGAGGAGGGTGACAGATCTGTGTGTGAGAGTTTCTGACGTGTGGATCAAACCTATGTGTGAGTGTTTCTGAGGAGTGGATCAGACCTGTGTGTGAGTGTTTCTGAGGAGGTGACAGAACTGTGTGTGAGTGTTTTTGAGCTGTGGATCAGACCTGTGTCTGAGTGTTTCTGAGGAGGTGACAGCCCTGTGTGTGAGTGTTTCTGAGGAGGTGAGGGGGATCTGTGTTGTGAGTGTTTCTGAGAAGTGGATCAGACCTGTGTGTGAGTGCTTCTCAGGAGCTGACAGATGAGTGTGTGAGGCTTTCTGAGGAGAGAACAGTTCTGTGTGTGAGAGTTTCTGAGGAGTGGATCAGACCTGTGTGAAGCGTTTCTGAGGAAGTGACAGACCTGTGTGTGAGTGTGTCTGAGGTGGTGGATCAGACCTGTGTGTGAGTGTTTTTGAGGTGTGGATCAGACCTGTGTGTGAGTGTTTCTGAGGCGTGGATCAGACCTGTGTGTGAGTGTTTCTGAGGTGTGGATCAGACCTGTGTGTGAGGTGTTGTTTGAGGTGTGGATCAGACCTGTGTGTGAGTGTTTCTGAGGTGTGGATCAGACCTGTGTGTAAGTGTTTCTGAGGAGTGACAGACCTGTGCGTGAGTGTTTCTGAGGAGGTGACAGACCTGTGTATGAGAGTTTCTGAGGAGGTGAGTAACCTGTGTGTGAGTGTTTCTGAGGTGTGGATCAGACCTGTGTGTGAGTGTTTCTGAGGAGTGGATCAGACCTGTGTGTGAGTGTTTCTGAGGAGGTGACAGACCAGTGTGTGAGAGGTTTCTGAGGAGGGAACAGATCTGTATGTGAGTGTTTCTGAGGTGTGGGATCAGACCTGTGTGTGGGTGTTTCTGAGGAGGTGGACAGACCTGGTGAGTGTTTTCTGAGGTGTGCATCAGATCAGTGTGTGAGTGTTTCTGAGCAGTGGATCAGACCTGTGTCTGAGTGTTTCTGGGAGGAGGTGACAGCCCTGTGTGTGAGTGTTTCTGAGGACGTGAGGGACCTGTGTGTGAGTGTTTCTGAGGAGTGGATCAGACCTGTGTGTGAGTGCTTCTGAGAGCTGACAGACCTGTGTGTGAGTGTTTCTGAGAAGGTGACAGACCTGTGTGTGAGTGTTTCTGAGGTGTGGATCAGACATGTGTGTCAGTGTTTCTGAGGAGGAGCCAGACAAGCGTCTGAGTGTTTCTGAGGAGGTGACAGACCTGTGTATGAGTGTTTCTGAGGAGGTGAGGAACCTGTGTGTGAGTGTTTCTGAGGAGTGGATCAGACCTGTGTGTGAGTGTTTCTGAGGAGGTGACAGGCCAGTGTGTGAGAGTTTCTGAGGAGGGAACGGATCTGTGTGTGAGTGTTTCTGAGGTGTGGATCAGACCTGGTGTGTGAGTGTTTCTGAGGAGGGTGGCAGACCTGTGTGTGAGAGTTTCTGAGATGTGGATCAAACCTGTGTGTGAGTGTTTCTGAGGAGGTGACAGACCTGTGTGTGAGTGATTCTGAGGGAGTGGATGGATCAGTGTGTGAGTGTTTTCTGAGGAGGTGACAGACCTGTGTGAGTGTTTCTGAGGTGTGCATCAGATCTGTGTGTGAGTGTTTCTGAGGAGTGGATCAGACCTGTGTATGAGTGTTTCTGAGGGAGGTGAGGGTCCTGTGTGTGAGTGTTTCTGAGGAGGTGACAGATCTGTGTGTGAGAGTTTCTGACGTGTGGATGAAACCTATGTGTGAGTGTTTCTGAGGAGTGGATCAGACCTGTGTGTGAGTGTTTCTGAGGAGGTGACAGAACTGTGTGTGAGTGTTTTTGAGCTGTGGGATCAGACCTGTGTCTGAGTGTTTCTGAGGAGGTGACAGCCCTGTGTGTGAGTGTTTCTGAAGAGGTGAGGGATCTGTGTGTGAGTGTTTCTGAGAAGTGGATCAGACCTGTGTGTGAGTGCTTTTGAGGAGCTGACAGATGAGTGTGTGAGGGTTTCTGAGGAGAGAACAGATCTGCGTGTGAGTGTTTCTGAGGAGTGGATCAGACCTGTGTGAGCGTTTCTGAAACGCTCACACAGGTCTGATCCACTCCTCAGAAACACTCACACGCAGATCTGTTCTCTCCTCAGAAACCCTCACACACTCATCTGTCAGCTCCTCAAAAGCACTCACACACAGGTCTGATCCACTTCTCAAAACACTCACACACAGATCCCTCACCTCTTCAGAAACACTCACACACAGGGCTGTCACCTCCTCAGAAACACTCACACAGGTCTGATCCACACCTCAGACACACTCACACACAGGTCTGTCACTTTCTCAGAAACGCTCACACAGGTCTGATCCACTCCTCAGAAACACTCACACGCAGATCTGTTCTCTCCTCAGAAACCCTCACACACTCATCTGTCAGCTCCTCAAAAGCACTCACACACAGGTCTGATCCACTTCTCAGAAACACTCGACACACAGATCCCTCACCTCTTCAGAAACACTCACACACAGGGCTGTCACCTCCTCAGAAACACTCAGACACAGGTCTGATCCACAGCTCAAAAACACTCACACACAGTTCTGTCACCTCCTCAGAAACACTCACACACAGGTCTGATCCACTCCTCAGAAACACTCACACATAGGTTTCATCCACACGTCAGAAACTCTCACACACAGATCTGTCACCTCCTCAGAAACACTCACACACAGGACCCTCACCTCCTCAGAAACACTCATACACAGGTCTGATCCACTCCTCAGAAACACTCACACACAGATCTGATGCACACCTCAGAAACACTCACACAGGTCTGTCACCTCCTCAGAAACACTCACACACTGATCCATCCACTCCTCAGAATCACTCACACACAGGTCTGTCACCTCCTCAGAAACACTCACACACAGGTTTGATCCACATCTCAGAAACTCTCACACACAGGTCTGCCACCTCCTCAGAAACACTCACACACAGGTCTGATCCACACCTCAGAAACACTCACACACAGATCCGTTCCCTCCTCAGAAACTCTCACAGCACTGGCCTGTCACCTCCTCAGAAACACTCACACACAGGGTCTGATCCACTCCTCAGAAACACTCACACACAGGTTCCTCACCTCCTCAGAAACACTCATACACAGGTCTGTCACCTCCTCAGAAACACTCAGACGCTTGTCTGGCTCCTCCTCAGAAACACTGACACACATGTCTGAGTCCACACCTCAGAAACACTCACACACAGGTCTGTCACCTTCTCAGAAACACTCACACACAGGTCTGTCAGCTCCTCAGAAGCACTCACACACAGGTCTGATCCACTCCTCAGAAACACTCACACACAGGTCCCTCACGTCCTCAGAAACACTCACACACAGGGCTGTCACCTCCTCAGAAACACTCAGACACAGGTCTGATCCACTGCTCAGAAACACTCACACACTGATCTGATGCACACCTCAGAAACACTCACACAGGTCTGTCACCTCCTCAGAAACACCCACACACAGGTCTGATCCACACCTCAGAAACACTCACATACAGATCTGTTCCCTCCTCAGAAACTCTCACACACTGGTCTGTCACCTCCTCAGAAACACTCACACACAGGTCTGATCCACTCCTCAGAAACACTCACACACAGGTCTGATCCACACCTCAGAAACACTCACACACAGGTTACTCACCTCCTCAGAAACTCTCATACACAGGTCTGTCACCTCCTCAGAAACACTCACGCACAGGTCTGTCACCTCCTCAGAAACACTTACACACAGGTCTGATCCACACCTCAGAAACACTCACACACAGGTCTGATCCACACCTCAAAAACACTCACACACAGGTCTGATCCACACCTCAGAAACACTCACACACAGGTCTGATCCACGCCTCAGAAACACTCACACACAGGTCTGATCCACACCTCAAAAACACTCACACACAGGTCTGATCCACACCTCAGACACACTCACACACAGGTCTGTCACTTCCTCAGAAACGCTCACACAGGTCTGATCCACTCCTCAGAAACTCTCACACACAGAACTGTTCTCTCCTCAGAAAGCCTCACACACTCATCTGTCAGCTCCTGAGAAGCACTCACACACAGGTCTGATCCACTTCTCAGAAACACTCACACACAGATCCCTCACCTCCTCAGAAACACTCACACACAGGGCTGTCACCTCCTCAGAAACACTCAGACACAGGTCTGATCCACAGCTCAAAAACACTCACACACAGTTCTGTCACCTCGCTCAGAAACACTCACACACAGGTCTGATCCACTCCTCAGAAACACTCACACATAGGTTTGATCCACACGTCAGAAACTCTCACACACAGATCTGTCACCTCCTCAGAAACACTCACACACAGGTCTGATCCACTCCTGAGAAACACTCACACACAGGCTCCTCACCTCCTCAGAAACACTCATACACAGGTCTGATCCACTCCTCAGAAACACTCACACACAGATCTGATGCACACCTGAGAAACACTCACACACAGATCTGATGCACACCTCAGAAACACTCACACAGGTCTGTCACCTCCTCAGAAACTCACACACACTGATCCATCCACTCCTCAGAATCACTCACACACAGGTCTGTCACCTCCTCAGAAACACTCACACACAGGTTTGATCCACACCTCAGAAACTCTCACACACAGGTCTGCCACCTCCTCAGAAACACTCACACACAGGTCTGATCCACACCTCAGAAACACTCACACACAGATCTGTTCCCTCCTCAGAAACTCTCACACACTGGTCTGTCACCTCCTCAGAAACACTCACACACAGGTCTGATCCACTCCTCAGAAACACTCACACACAGGTCCTAACCTCCTCAGAAACACTCATACACAGGTCTGTCACCTCCTCAGAAACACTCAGACACTTGTCTGTCTCCTCCTCAGAAACACTGACACACAGGTCTGATCCACACCTCAGAAACACTCACACACAAGTCTGTCAGCTCCTCAGAAGCACTCACACACAGGTCTGATCCACTCCTCAGAAACACTCACACACAGGTCTGATCCACACCCTCAGAAACACTCACACACAGGTCTGATCCACACCTCAAAAACACTCACACACAGGTCTGATCCACACCTCAGACACACTCACACACAGGTCTGTCACTTTCTCAGAAACGCTCACACAGGTCTGATCCACTCCTCAGAAACACTCACACACAGATCTGTTCTCTCCTCAGAAACCCTCACACACTCATCTGTCAGCTCCTCAAAAGCGATCACACACAGGTCTGATCCACTTCTCAGAAACACTCACACACAGATCCCTCACCTCTTCAGAAACACTCACACACAGGGCTGTCACCTCCTCAGAAACACTCAGACACAGGTCTGATCCACAGCTCAAAAACACTCACACACAGTTCTGTCACCTCCTCAGAAACACTCACACACAGGTCTGATCCACTCCTCAGAAACACTCACACATAGGTTTCATCCACACGTCAGAAACTCTCACACACAGATCTGTCACCTCCTCAGAAACACTCACACACAGGTCTGATCCACTCCTCAGAAACACTCACACACAGGACCCTCACCTCCTCAGAAACACTCATACACAGGTCTGATCCACTCCTCAGAAACACTCACACACAGATCTGATGCACACCTCAGAAACACTCACACAGGTCTGTCACCTCCTCAGAAACACTCACACACTGATCCATCCACTCCTCAGAATCACTCACACACAGGTCTGTCACCTCCTCAGAAACACTCACACACAGGTTTGATCCACATCTCAGAAACTCTCACACACAGGTCTGCCACCTCCTCAGAAACACTCACACACAGGTCTGATCCACACCTCAGAAACACTCACACACAGATCCGTTCCCTCCTCAGAAACTCTCACACACTGGCCTGTCACCTCCTCAGAAACACTCACACACAGGTCTGATCCACTCCTCAGAAACACTCACACACAGGTTCCTCACCTCCTCAGAAACACTCATACACAGGTCTGTCACCTCCTCAGAAACACTCAGACGCTTGTCTGGCTCCTCCTCAGAAACACTGACACACATGTCTGATCCACACCTCAGAAACACTCACACACAGGTCTGTCACCTTCTCAGAAACACTCACACACAGGTCTGTCAGCTCCTCAGAAGCACTCACACACAGGTCAGATCCACTCCTCAGAAACACTCACACACAGGTCCCTCACCTCCTCAGAAACACTCACACACAGGGCTGTCACCTCCTCAGAAACACTCAGACACAGGTCTGATCCACAGCTCAAAAACACTCACACACAGTTCTGTCACCTCCTCAGAAACACTCACACACAGGTCTGATCCACTGCTCAGAAACACTCACACACTGATCTGATGCACACCTCAGAAACACTCACACAGGTCTGTCACCTCCTCAGAAACACCCACACACAGGTCTGATCCACACCTCAGAAACACTCACATACAGATCTGTTCCCTCCTCAGAAACTCTCACACACTGGTCTGTCACCTCCTCAGAAACACTCACACACAGGTCTGATCCACTCCTCAGAAACACTCACACATGATCCTCACCTCCTCAGAAACACTCATACACAGGTCTGTCACCTCCTCAGAAACACTCAGACACTTGTCTGTCTCCTCCTCAGAAACACTGACACACAAGTCTGATCCACACATCAGAAACACTCACACACAGGTCTGTCACCTTCTCAGAAACACGCACACACAGGTCTGTCAGCTCCTCAGAAGCACTCACACACAGGTCTGATCCACTCCTCAGAAACACTCACACAGAGGTCCCTCACCTCCTCAGAAACACTCACACACAGGGCTGTCACCTCCTCAGAAACACTCAGACACAGGTCTGATCCACAGCTCAAAAACACTCACACGCAGTTCTGTCACCTGCTCAGAAACACTCACACACAGGTCTGATCCACTGCTCAGAAACACTCACACACTGATCTGATGCAAACCTCAGAAACACTCACACAGGTCTGTCACCTCCTCAGAAACACTGACACACAGGTCTGATCCACAGCTCAAAAAAACTCACACACAGTTCTGTCACCTCCTCAGAAACACTCACACACAGGTCTGATCCACAGCTCAAAAAAACTCACACACACTTCTGTCACCTCCTCAGAAACACTCACACACTGATCCATCCACTCCTCAGAAACACTCACACACAGGTCTGTCACCTCCTCAGAAACAGTCACACACAGGTCTGATCTGCACCTCAGAAACACTCACACACAGATCTGTTCTCTCCTCAGAAACTCTCACAGACTCATCTGTCAGCTCCTCAGAAGCACTCACACACAGGTCTGATCCACACCTCAGAAACACTCACACACAGTTCTGTCACCTCCTCCGAAACACTCACTCACAGGTCTGTCAGCTCTTCAGAAACACTCACACACTGATCCATCCACTCCTCAGACACACTCACACACATGTCTGTCACCTGCTCAGAAACACTCACACACAGATCTGAACCACACCTCAGAAACACTCACACACAGGTCTGTCACCTCCTCAGAAACACTCAAACACCAGTCTGATCCACACCTCAGAAACACTCACACACAGGTCTGTCACCTCCACAGAAACAGTCACACACAGGTCTGATCCACTCCTCAGAAACACTCACACACAGATCTGATGCACACCTCAGAAACACTCACACAGGTCTGTCACCTCCTCAGAAACACTCACACACTGATCCATCCACTCCTCAAAAACACTCACACACAGGTCTGATCCACTGCTCAGAAACACTCACACAGGTCTGTCACCTCCTCAGAAACACTTACACACTGATCCATCCACTCCTCAGAAACACTCACACACAGGTCTGTCACCTCCTCAGAAACACTAACACACAGGTCTGATCCACTCCTCAGAAACTCTCACACACAGGTTCCTCACCTCCTCAGAAACACTCATACACAGGTCTGTCACCTCTTCAGAAACACTCACACACAGGTCTGTCACCTCCTCAGAAACACTCACACACAGGTCTGATCCACTCCTCAGAAACCCTCGCATACAGGTCTGATCCACACCTCAGAAACACTCACACACAGGTCTAATCAACACCTCAGAAACACTCACAAACATGTCTGTTACCTCCTCAGAAACACTCACACACAGGTCTGATCCACACCTCAGAAACACTCACACACAGTTCTGTCACCTCCTCCGAAACATTCACTCACAGGTCTGTCACCTCCTCAGAAACAGTCACACACAGGTCTGTCACCTCCTCAGAAACACTCAGACACTGGTCTGTCTGCTCCTGAGAAACACTCACACACAGGTCTGATCCACACCTCAGAAACACTCACACACAGGTTCCTCACCTCCTCAGAAACTCTCATACACAGGTCTGTCACCTCCTCAGAAACACTCACACACAGGTCTGTCACCTCCTCAGAAACACTCACACACAGGTCTGATCCACACCTCGGAAACACTCACACACAGGTCTGATCCACACCTCAAAAACACTCACACACAGGTCTGATCCACACCTCAGAAACACTCACACACAGGTCTGATCCACGCCTCAGAAACAGTCACACACAGGTCTGATCCACACCTCAAAAACACTCACACACAGGTCTGATCCACACCTCAGACACACTCACACAATGGTCTGTCACTTCCTCAGAAACGCTCACACAGGTCTGATCCACTCCTCAGAAACTCTCACACACAGAACTGTTCTCTCCTCAGAAACCCTCTCACACTCATCTGTCAGCTCCTGAGAAGCACTCACACACAGGTCTGATCCACTTCTCAGAAACACTCACACACAGATCCCTCACCTCCTCAGAAACACTCACACACAGGGATGTCACCTCCTCAGAAACACTCAGACACAGGTCTGATCCACAGCTCAAAAACACTCACACACAGTTCTGTCACCTCCTCAGAAACACTCACACACAGGTCTGATCCACTCCTCAGAAACACTCACACATAGGTTTGATCCACACGTCAGAAACTCTCACACACAGATCTGTCACCTCCTCAGAAACACTCACACACAGGTCTGATCCACTCCTCAGAAACACTCACACACAGGCTCCTCACCTCCTCAGAAACACTCATACACAGCTCTGATCCACTCCTCAGAAACACTCACACACAGATCTGATGCACACCTCAGAAACACTCACACAGGTCTGTCACCTCCTCAGAAACTCACACACACTGATCCATCCACTCCTCAGAATCACTCACACACAGGTCTGTCACCTCCTCAGAAACACTCACACACAGGTTTGATCCACACCTCAGAAACTCTCACACACAGGTCTGCCACCTCCTCAGAAACACTCACACACAGGTCTGATCCACACCTCAGAAACACTCACACACAGATCTGTTCCCTCCTCAGAAACTCTCACACACTGGTCTGTCACCTCCTCAGAAACACTCACACACAGGTCTGATCCACTCCTCAGAAACACTCACACACAGGTTCCTAACCTCCTCAGAAACACTCATACACAGGTCTGTCACCTCCTCAGAAACACTCAGACACTTGTCTGTCTCCTCCTCAGAAACACTGACACACAGGTCTGATCCACACCTCAGAAACACTCACACACAGGTCTGTCACCTTCTCAGAAACACTCACACACAAGTCTGTCAGCTCCTCAGAAGCACTCACACACAGGTCTGATCTACTCCTCAGAAACACTCACACACAGGTCCCTCACCTCCTCAGAAACACTCACACACAGGGCTGTCACCTCCTCAGAAACACTCAGACACAGGTCTGATCCACAGCTCAAAAACACTCACACACAGTTCTGTCACCTCCTCAGAAACACTCACACACAGGTCTGATCCACTGCTCAGAAACACTCACAGACTGATCTGATGCACACCTCAGAAACACTCACACAGGTCTGTCACCTCCTCAGAAACACTCACACACAGGTCTGATCCACACCTCAGAAACACTCACATACAGATCTGTTCCCTCCTCAGAAACTCTCACACACTGGTCTGTCACCTCCTCAGAAACACTCACACACAGGTCTGATCCCTCCTCAGAAACACTCACACACAGGTTCCTCACCTCCTCAGAAACACTCACACACTGATCTGATGCACACCTCAGAAACACTCACACAGGTCTGTCACCTCCTCAGAAACACTCAGACACAGGTCTGATCCACAGCTCAAAAACACTCACACACAGTTCTGTCACCTCCTCAGAAACACTCACACACAGGTCTGATCCACTGCTCAGAAACACTCACACACTGATCTGATGCACACCTCAGAAACACTCACACAGGTCTGTCACCTCCTCAGAAACACTCACACACTGATCCATCCACTCCTCAGAAACACTCACACACAGGTCTGTCACCTCCTCAGAAACAGTCACACACAGGTCTGATCCGCACCTCAGAAACACTGACACACAGATCTGTTCCCTCCTCAGAAACTCTCACAGACACATCTGTCAGCTCCTCAGAAGCACTCACACACAGGTCTGATCCACACCTCATAAACACTCACACACAGTTCTGTCACCTCCTCCGAAACACTCACTCACAGGTCTGTCAGCTCTTCAGAAACACTCACACACTGATCCATCCACTCCTCAGACACACTCACACACAGGTCTGTCACCTGCTCAGAAACACTCACACACAGATCTGATCCACACCTCAGAAACACTCACACACAGGTCTGTCACCTCCTCAGAAACACTCAAACACCAGTCTGATCCACACCTCAGAAACACTCACACACAGGTCTGTCACCTCCACAGAAACAGTCACACACAGGTCTGATCCACTCCTCAGAAACACTCACACACAGATCTGATGCACACCTCAGAAACACTCACACAGGTCTGTCACCTCCTCAGAAACACTCACACACTGATCCATCCACTCCTGAAAAACACTCACACACAGGTCTGTCACCTCCTCAGAAACACTCACACACAGGTCTGATCCACTGCTCAGAAACACTCACACACTGATCGGATGCACACCTCAGAAACACTCACACAGGTCTGTCACCTCCTCAGAAACACTCACACACTGATCCATCCACTCCTCAGAAACTCTCACACACAGGTCTGTCACCTCCTCAGAAACACTCACACACAGGTCTGTCACCTCCTCAGAAACACTCACACACAGGTCTGATCCACACCTCAGAAACACTCACACACAGGTCTGTCACCTCCTCAGAAACACTCACACAGAGGTCTGATCCACACCTCATAAACACTCACACACAGGTCTGTCACCTGCTCAGAAACACTCACACACAGGTCTGATCCACACTTCAGAAACATTCACACACAGATCTGTTCTCTCCTCAGAAACTCTCACAGACTCATCTGTCAGCTCCTCAGAAGCACTCACACACAAGTTTGATCCACTCCTCAGAAACCCTCGCATACAGGTCTGATCCACACCTCAGAAACACTCACACACAGGTCTAATCAACACCTCAGAAACACTCACACACATGTCTGTTACCTCCTCAGAAACACTCACACACAGGTCTGATCCACACCTCAGAAACATTCACACACAGGTCTGATCCACACCTCAGAAACACTCACACACAGTTCTGTCACCTCCTCCGAAACACTCACTCACAGGTCTGTCACCTCCTCAGAAACACTCACACACAGGTCTGTCACCTCCTCAGAAACACTCAGACACAGGTCTGTCTGTTCCTGAGAAACACTCACACACAGGTATGATCCACACCTCAGAAACACTCACACACAGGTTCCTCACCTCCTCAGAAACTCTCATACACAGGTCTGTCACCTCTTCAGGAACACTCACACACAGGTCTGTCACCTCCTCAGAAACACTCACACACAGGTCTGATCCACACCTCAGAAACACTCACACACAGGTCTGATCCACACCTCAAAAACACTCACACACAGGTCTGATCCACACCTCAGACACACTCACACACAGGTCTGTCACTTCCTCAGAAACGCTCACACACAGGTCTGATCCACTACTCAGAAACACTGACACACAGATCTGTTCTCTCCTGAGAAACCCTCACACACAGGTCTGATCCACTCCTCAGAAACACTCACACACAGATCCCTCACCTCCTCAGAAACACTCACACACAGGGCTGTCACCTCCTCAGAAACACTCAGACACAGGTCTGATCCACAGCTCATAAATACTCACACACAGTTCTGTCACCTCCTCAGAAACACTCACACACAGTTCTGATACACTCCTCAGAAACACTCACACACGGGTTTGATCCACACCTCAGAAACTCTCACACACAGGTCTGTCACCTCCTCAGAAACACTCACACACAGGTCTGATCCACTCCTCAGAAACACTCACACACAGGTTCCTCACCTCCTCAGAAACACAAATACACAGGTCTGTCACCTCTTCAGAAACACTCACACACAGGTCTGTCACCTCCTCAGAAACACTCACACACAGGTCTGATCCACTCCTCAGAAACCCTCGCATACAGGTCTGATCCACGCCTCAGAAACACTCACACACAGGTCTAATCAACACCTCAGAAACACTCACACACATGTCTGTTAACTCCTCAGAAACACTCACACACAGGTCTGATCCACACCTCAGAAACATTCACACACAGGTCTGATCCACACCTCAGAAACACTCACACACAGTTCTGTCACCTCCTCCGAAACACTCACTCACAGGTCTGTCACCTACTCAGAAACACTCACACACAGGTCTGTCACCTCCTCAGAAACACACAGACACAGGTCTGATCCACAGCTCAAAAACACTCACACACAGTTCTGTCACCTCCTCAGAAACAATCACACACAGTTCTGATCCACTCCTCAGAAACTCTCACACACAGGTTTGATCCACACCTCAGAAACTCTCACACACAGGTCTGTCACCTCCTCAGAAACACTCACACACAGGTCTGATCCACTCCTCAGAAACACTCACACACAGGTTCCTCACCTCCTCAGAAACTCAAATACACAGGTCTGTCACCTCTTCAGAAACACTCACACACAGGTCTGTCACCTCCTCAGAAACACTCACACACAGGTCTGATCCACTCCTCAGAAACCCTCGCATACAGGTCTGATCCACACCTCAGAAACACTCACACACAGGTCTAATCAACACCTCAGAAACACTCACACACATGTCTGTTACCTCCTCAGAAACACTCACACACAGGTCTGATCCACACCTCAGAAACATTCACACACAGGTCTGATCCACACCTCAGAAACACTCACACACAGTTCTGTCACCTCCTCCGAAACACTCACTCACAGGTCTGTCACCTCCTCAGAAACACTCACACACAGGTCTGTCACGTCCTCAGAAACACTCAGACACTGGTCTGTCTGCTCCTGAGAAACACTCACACACAGGTCTGATCCACACCTCAGAAACACTCACACACAGGTTCCTCACCTCCTCAGAAACTCTCATACACAGGTCTGTCACCTCCTCAGAAACACTCACACACAGGTCTGTCACCTCCGCAGAAACAGTCAGACACAGGTCTGATCCACAGCTCAAAAACACTCACACACAGTTCTGTCACCTCGTCAGAAACACTGACACACAGTTCTGATCCACTCCTCAGAAACTCTCACACACAGGTTTGATCCACACCTCAGAAACTCTCACACACAGGTCTGTCACCTGCTCAGAAACACTCACACACAGGTCTGATCCACTCCTCAGACACACTCACACACAGGTCTGTCACCTGCACAGAAACACTCACACACAGGTCTGATCCACACCTCAGAAACACTCACACACAGGTCTGTCACCTCCTCAGAAAAACTCAAACACCAGTCTGATCCACACCTCAGAAACACTCACACACAGGTCTGTCACCTCCACAGAAACAGTCACACACAGGTCTGATCCTCTCCTCAGAAACACTCACACACAGATCTGATGCACACCTCAGAAACACTCACACAGGTCTGTCACCTCTTCAGAAACACTCACACACAGGTCTGTCACCTCCTCAGAAACACTCACACACAGGTCTGATCCACTCCTCAGAAACCCTCGCATACAGGTCTGATCCACGCCTCAGAAACACTCACACACAGGTCTAATCAACACCTCAGAAACACTCACACACATGTCTGTTACCTCCTCAGAAACACTCACACACAGGTCTGATCCACACCTCAGAAACATTCACACACAGGTGTGATCCACACCTCAGAAACTCTCACACAGAGGTTTGATCCACACCTCAGAAACTCTCACACACAGGTCTGTCACCTGCTCAGAAACACTCACACACAGGTCTGATCCACTCCTCAGAAACACTCACACACAGGTTCCTCACCTCCTCAGAAACTCAAATACACAGGTCTGTCACCTCTTCAGAAACACTCACACACAGGTCTGTCACCTCCTCAGAAACACTCACAGACAGGTCTGATCCACTCCTCAGAAACCCTCGCATACAGGTCTGATCCACTCCTCAGAAACACTCACACACAGGTCTAATCAACACCTCAGAAACACTCACACACATGTCTGTCACCTCCTCCGAAACACTCACTCACAGGACTGTCAGCTCTTCAGAAATAATCACACACTGATCCATCCACTCCTCAGACACACTCACACACAGGTCTGTCACCTGCACAGAAACACTCACACACAGGTCTGATCCACACCTCAGAAACACTCACACACAGGTCTGTCACCTCCTCAGAAAAACTCAAACACCAGTCTGATCCACACCTCAGAAACACTCACACACAGGTCTGTCACCTCCACAGAAACAGTCACACACAGGTCTGATCCTCTCCTCAGAAACACTCACACACAGATCTGATGCACACCTCAGAAACACTCACACAGGTCTGTCACCTCTTCAGAAACACTCACACACAGGTCTGTCACCTCCTCAGAAACACTCACACACAGGTCTGATCCACTCCTCAGAAACCCTGGCATACAGGTCTGATCCACGCCTCAGAAACACTCACACACAGGTTTAATCAACACCTCAGAAACACTCACACACATGTCTGTTACCTCCTCAGAAACACTCACACACAGGTCTGATCCACACCTCAGAAACATTCACACACAGGTCTGATCCACACCTCAGAAACACTCACACACAGTTCTGTCACCTCCTCCGAAACACTCACTCACAGGTCTCTCACCTCCTCAGAAACACTCACACACAGGTCTGTCACCTCCTCAGAAACTCTGAGACACAGGTCTGATCCACAGCTCAAAAACACTCACACACAGTTCTGTCACCTCCTCAGAAACACTCACACACAGTTCTGATCCACTCCTCAGAAACTCTCACACACAGGTTTGATCCACACCTCAGAAACTCTCACACACAGGTCTGTCACCTCCTCAGAAACACTCACACACAGGTCTGATCCAAACCTCAGAAACACTCACACACAGATCTGTTCCCTCCTCAGAAACTCTCACACACAGTTCTGACACCTCCTCAGAAACACTCACACACAGTTCTGATCCACTCCTCAGAAACACTCACACACAGGTTTGATCCACACCTCAGGAACTCTCACACACAGGTTCCTCACCTCCTCAGACACACAAATACACAGGTCTGTCACCTCTTCAGAAACACTCACACACAGGTCTGTCACCTCCTCAGAAACACTCACACACAGTTCTGATCGACTCCTCAGAAACCCTCGCATACAGGTCTGATCCACACCTCAGAAACACTCACACACAGGTCTAATCAACACCTCAGAAACACTCACACACATGTCTGTTACCTCCTCAGAAACACTCACACACAGGTCTGATCCACACCTCAGAAACATTCACACACAGGTCTGATCCACACCTCAGAAACACTCACACACAGCTCTGTCACCTCCTCCGAAACACTCACTCACAGGTCTGTCACCTCCTCAGAAACACTCACACACAGGTCTGTCACCTCCTCAGAAACACTCACACACAGGTTCCTCACCTCCTCAGAAACTCTCATACACAGGTCTGTCACCTCTTCAGAAACACTCACACACAGGTCTGTCACCTCCTCAGAAACACTCACACACAGGTCTGATCCACACCTCAGAAACACTCACACACAGGTCTGATCCACGCCTCAAAAACACTCACACACAGGTCTGATCCACACCTCAGACACTCTCACACACAGGTCTGTCACTCCTCAGAAACGCTCACACACAGGTCTCATCCACTCCTCAGAAACACTCACACACAGATCTGTTCTCTCCTCAGAAACCCTCACACACTCATCTGTCAGCTCCTCAGAAGCACTGACACACAGGTCTGATCCAGTCCTCAGAAACACTCACACACAGATCCCTCACCTCCTCAGAAACACTCACACACAGGGCTGTCAACTCCTCAGAAACACTCAAGACACAGGTCTGATCCACAGCTCAAAAACACTCACACACTGTTCTGTCACCTCCTCAGAAACACTCACACACAGGTCTGATCCACTCCTCAGAAACACCCACACACAGGTTTGATCCACACCTCAGAAACTCTCACACACAGGTCTGTCACCTCCTCAGAAACACTCACACACAGGTCTGATCCACTCCTCATAAACACTCACACACAGGTTCCTCACCTCCTCAGAAACACTCATACACAGGTCTGTCACCTCCTCAGAAACACTCACACACAGGTCTGTCACCTCCTCAGAAACACTCACACACAGGTCTGATCCACACCTCAGAAACACTCACACACAGGTCTAATCAACACCTCAGAAACACTCACACACAATTCTCTCACCTCCTCCGAAACACTCACTCACAGGTCTGTCACCTCCTCAGAAACACTCACACACTGATCCATCCACTCCTCAGAAACACTCACACACAGGTCTGTCACCTCCTCAGAAACACTCACACACACGTCTGATCCACACCTCAGAAACACTCACATACAGGTCTGTCACCTCCTCAGAAACACTCACACACAGGTCTGATCCACTCCTCAGAAACACTCACACACAGATCTGATGCACACCTCAGAAACACTCACACAGGTCTGTCACCTCCTCAGAAACACTCACACACAGGTCTGTCACCTCCTCAGAAACACTCACACACAGGTCTGTCACCTCCTCAGAAACACTCACACACAGGTCTGAACCACACCTCAGAAACACTCACACACAACTCTGTTACCTCCTCAGAAACACTAACACACAGGTCTGATCCACACCTCAGAAACATTCACACACAGGTCTGATCCACACCTCAGAAACACTCACTCACAGTTCTGTCACCTCCTCCGAAACACTCACTCTCAGGTCTGTCACCTCCTCAGAAACACTCACACACTGATCCATCCACTCCTCAGAAACACTCACACACAGGTCTGTCACCTCCTCAGAAACACTCACACACAGGTCTGATCCACACCTCAGAAACACTCACACACAGGTCTGTCACCTCCTCAGAAACACTCACACACAGGTCTGATCCACACCTCAGAAACATTCACACACAGATCCGTTCTCTCCTCAGAAACTCTCACAGACTCATCTGTCAGCTCCTCAGAAGCACTCACACACATTTCTGATCCACTCCTCAGAAACCCTCGCATACAGGTCTGATCCACACCTGAGAAACACTCACCAACAGATCCCTCACCTCCTCAGAAACACTCACACACAGGGCTGTCAACTCCTCAGAAACACTCAAGACACAGGTCTGATCCACAGCTCAAAAACACTCACACACTGTTCTGTCACCTCCTCAGAAACACTCACACACAGGTCTGATCCACTCCTCAGAAACACCCACACACAGGTTTGATCCACACCTCAGAAACTCTCACACACAGGTCTGTCACCTCCTCAGAAACACTCACACACAGGTCTGATCCACTCCTCATAAACACTCACACACAGGTTCCTCACCTCCTCAGAAACACTCATACACAGGTCTGTCACCTCCTCAGAAACACTCACACACAGGTCTGTCACCTCCTCAGAAACACTCACACACAGGTCTGATCCACTCCTCAGAAACCCTCGCATACAGGTCTGATCCGCACCTCAGAAACACTCACACAGAGGTCTAAACAACACCTCAGAAACACTCATACACATGTCTGTTACCTCCTCAGAAACACTCACACACAGGTCTGATCCACACCTCAGAATCATTCACACACAGGTCTGATCCACACCTCAGAAACACTCACACACAGTTCTGTCACCTCCTCCGAAACACTCAGACACTGGTCTGATCCACTCCTCAGAAACACTCACACACAGATCTGTTCTCTCCTCAGAAACCCTCACACACTCGTTTATCAGCTCCTCAGAAGCACTCAGACACAGGTCTGATCCACTCCTCAGAAACACTTACACACAGATCCCTCACCTCCTCAGAAACACTCACACACAGGTCTGATCCACTCCTTAGAAACACTCACAGACAGGTTTGATCCACACCTCAGAAACTCTCACGCACAGGTCTGTCACCTCCTCAGAAACACTCTCACACAGGTCTGATCCACACCTCAGAAACACTCACACACAGGTCTAATCAACACCTCAGAAACACTCACACACAATTCTCTCACCTCCTCCGAAACACTCACTCACAGGTCTGTCACCTCCTCAGAAACACTCACACACTGATCCATCCACTCCTCAGAAACACTCAGACACAGGTCTGTCACATCCTCAGAAACACTCACACACAGGTCTGATCCACACCTCAGAAACACTCACACACAGGTCTGTCACCTCCTCAGAAACACTCACACACACGTCTGATCCACACCTCAGAAACACTCACATACAGGTCTGTCACCTCCTCAGAAACACTCACACACAGGTCTGTCACCTCCTCAGAAACACTCACACACTGATCCATCCACTCCTCAGAATCACTCACACACAGGTCTGTCACCTCCTCAGAAACACTCACACACAGGTTTGATCCACATCTCAGAAACTCTCACACACAGGTCTGCCACCTCCTCAGAAACACTCACACACAGGTCTGATCCACACCTCAGAAACACTCACACACAGATCCGTTCCCTCCTCAGAAACTCTCACACACTGGCCTGTCACCTCCTCAGAAACACTCACACACAGGTCTGATCCACTCCTCAGAAACACTCACACACAGGTTCCTCAGCTCCTCAGAAACACTCATACACAGGTCTGTCACCTCCTCAGAAACACTCAGACGCTTGTCTGGCTCCTCCTCAGAAACACTGACACACATGTCTGATCCACACCTCAGAAACACTCACACACAGGTCTGTCACCTTCTCAGAAACACTCACACACAGTTCTGATCCACTCCTCAGAAACACTCACACACAGGTTTGATCCACACCTCAGGAACTCTCACACACAGGTTCCTCACCTCCTCAGACACACAAATACACAGGTCTGTCACCTCTTCAGAAACACTCACACACAGGTCTGTCACCTCCTCAGAAACACTCACACACAGTTCTGATCGACTCCTCAGAAACCCTCGCATACAGGTCTGATCCACACCTCAGAAACACTCACACACAGGTCTAATCAACACCTCAGAAACACTCACACACATGTCTGTTACCTCCTCAGAAACACTCACACACAGGTCTGATCCACACCTCAGAAACATTCACACACAGGTCTGATCCACACCTCAGAAACACTCACACACAGCTCTGTCACCTCCTCCGAAACACTCACTCACAGGTCTGTCACCTCCTCAGAAACACTCACACACAGGTCTGTCACCTCCTCAGAAACACTCACACACAGGTTCCTCACCTCCTCAGAAACTCTCATACACAGGTCTGTCACCTCTTCAGAAACACTCACACACAGGTCTGTCACCTCCTCAGAAACACTCACACACAGGTCTGATCCACACCTCAGAAACACTCACACACAGGTCTGATCCACACCTCAAAAACACTCAAGACACAGGTCTGATCCACAGCTCAAAAACACTCACACACTGTTCTGTCACCTCCTCAGAAACACTCACACACAGGTCTGATCCACTCCTCAGAAACACCCACACACAGGTTTGATCCACACCTCAGAAACTCTCACACACAGGTCTGTCACCTCCTCAGAAACACTCACACACAGGTCTGATCCACTCCTCATAAACACTCACACACAGGTTCCTCACCTCCTCAGAAACACTCATACACAGGTCTGTCACCTCCTCAGAAACACTCACACACAGGTCTGTCACCTCCTCAGAAACACTCACACACAGGTCTGATCCACTCCTCAGAAACCCTCGCATACAGGTCTGATCCGCACCTCAGAAACACTCACACAGAGGTCTAAACAACACCTCAGAAACACTCATACACATGTCTGTTACCTCCTCAGAAACACTCACACACAGGTCTGATCCACACCTCAGAATCATTCACACACAGGTCTGATCCACACCTCAGAAACACTCACACACAGTTCTGTCACCTCCTCCGAAACACTCAGACACTGGTCTGATCCACTCCTCAGAAACACTCACACACAGATCTGTTCTCTCCTCAGAAACCCTCACACACTCGTTTATCAGCTCCTCAGAAGCACTCAGACACAGGTCTGATCCACTCCTCAGAAACACTTACACACAGATCCCTCACCTCCTCAGAAACACTCACACACAGGTCTGATCCACTCCTTAGAAACACTCACAGACAGGTTTGATCCACACCTCAGAAACTCTCACGCACAGGTCTGTCACCTCCTCAGAAACACTCTCACACAGGTCTGATCCACACCTCAGAAACACTCACACACAGGTCTAATCAACACCTCAGAAACACTCACACACAATTCTCTCACCTCCTCCGAAACACTCACTCACAGGTCTGTCACCTCCTCAGAAACACTCACACACTGATCCATCCACTCCTCAGAAACACTCAGACACAGGTCTGTCACATCCTCAGAAACACTCACACACAGGTCTGATCCACACCTCAGAAACACTCACACACAGGTCTGTCACCTCCTCAGAAACACTCACACACACGTCTGATCCACACCTCAGAAACACTCACATACAGGTCTGTCACCTCCTCAGAAACACTCACACACAGGTCTGTCACCTCCTCAGAAACACTCACACACTGATCCATCCACTCCTCAGAATCACTCACACACAGGTCTGTCACCTCCTCAGAAACACTCACACACAGGTTTGATCCACATCTCAGAAACTCTCACACACAGGTCTGCCACCTCCTCAGAAACACTCACACACAGGTCTGATCCACACCTCAGAAACACTCACACACAGATCCGTTCCCTCCTCAGAAACTCTCACACACTGGCCTGTCACCTCCTCAGAAACACTCACACACAGGTCTGATCCACTCCTCAGAAACACTCACACACAGGTTCCTCAGCTCCTCAGAAACACTCATACACAGGTCTGTCACCTCCTCAGAAACACTCAGACGCTTGTCTGGCTCCTCCTCAGAAACACTGACACACATGTCTGATCCACACCTCAGAAACACTCACACACAGGTCTGTCACCTTCTCAGAAACACTCACACACAGTTCTGATCCACTCCTCAGAAACACTCACACACAGGTTTGATCCACACCTCAGGAACTCTCACACACAGGTTCCTCACCTCCTCAGACACACAAATACACAGGTCTGTCACCTCTTCAGAAACACTCACACACAGGTCTGTCACCTCCTCAGAAACACTCACACACAGTTCTGATCGACTCCTCAGAAACCCTCGCATACAGGTCTGATCCACACCTCAGAAACACTCACACACAGGTCTAATCAACACCTCAGAAACACTCACACACATGTCTGTTACCTCCTCAGAAACACTCACACACAGGTCTGATCCACACCTCAGAAACATTCACACACAGGTCTGATCCACACCTCAGAAACACTCACACACAGCTCTGTCACCTCCTCCGAAACACTCACTCACAGGTCTGTCACCTCCTCAGAAACACTCACACACAGGTCTGTCACCTCCTCAGAAACACTCACACACAGGTTCCTCACCTCCTCAGAAACTCTCATACACAGGTCTGTCACCTCTTCAGAAACACTCACACACAGGTCTGTCACCTCCTCAGAAACACTCACACACAGGTCTGATCCACAACTCAGAAACACTCACACACAGGTCTGATCCACACCTCAAAAACACTCACACACAGGTCTGATCCACACCTCAGACACTCTCACACACAGGTCTGTCACTCCTCAGAAACGCTCACACACAGGTCTCATCTACTCCTCAGAAACACTCACACACAGATCTGTTCTCTCCTCAGAAACCCTCACACACTCATCTGTCAGCTCCTCAGAAGCACTGACACACAGGTCTGATCCAGTCCTCAGAAACACTCACACACAG
This sequence comes from Mobula birostris, assembly GCF_030028105.1. NCBI lineage: Eukaryota > Metazoa > Chordata > Chondrichthyes > Myliobatiformes > Myliobatidae > Mobula > Mobula birostris. The sequence continues at coordinate 34,245 of NW_027275289.1, forward strand.
ATCCCTCACCTCCTCAGAAACACTCACACACAGGGCTGTCAACTCCTCAGAAACACTCAAGACACAGGTCTGATCCACAGCTCAAAAACACTCACACACTGTTCTGTCACCTCCTCAGAAACACTCACACACAGGTCTGATCCACTCCTCAGAAACACCCACACACAGGTTTGATCCACACCTCAGAAACTCTCACACACAGGTCTGTCACCTCCTCAGAAACACTCACACACAGGTCTGATCCACTCGTCATAAACACTCACACACAGGTTCCTCACCTCCTCAGAAACACTCATACACAGGTCTGTCACCTCCTCAGAAACACTCACACACAGGTCTGTCACCTCCTCAGAAACACTCACACACAGGTCTGATCCACACCTCAGAAACACTCACACACAGGTCTAATCAACACCTCAGAAACACTCACACACAATTCTCTCACCTCCTCCGAAACACTCACTCACAGGTCTGTCACCTCCTCAGAAACACTCACACACTGATCCATCCACTCCTCAGAAACACTCACACACAGGTCTGTCACCTCCTCAGAAACACTCACACACAGGTCTGATCCACACCTCAGAAACACTCACACACAGGTCTGTCACCTCCTCAGAAACACTCACACACACGTCTGATCCACACCTCAGAAACACTCACATACAGGTCTGTCACCTCCTCAGAAACACTCACACACAGGTCTGATCCACTCCTCAGAAACACTCACACACAGATCTGATGCACACCTCAGAAACACTCACACAGGTCTGTCACCTCCTCAGAAACACTCACACACAGGTCTGTCACCTCCTCAGAAACACTCACACACAGGTCTGTCACCTCCTCAGAAACACTCACACACAGGTCTGATCCACACCTCAGAAACATTCACACACAGGTCTGATCCACACCTCAGAAACACTCAATCACAGTTCTGTCACCTCCTCCGAAACACTCACTCTCAGGTCTGTCACCTCCTCAGAAACACTCACACACTGATCCATCCACTCCTCAGAAACAATCACACACAGGTCTGTCACCTCCTCAGAAACACTCACACACAGGTCTGATCCACACCTCAGAAACACTCACACACAGGTCTGTCACCTCCTCAGAAACACTCACACACAGGTCTGATCCACACCTCAGAAACACTCACACACAGGTCTGTCACCTCCTCAGAAACACTCACACACAGGTCTGATCCACACCTCAGAAACATTCACACACAGATCCGTTCTCTCCTCAGAAACTCTCACAGACTCATCTGTCAGCTCCTCAGAAGCACTCACACACATTTCTGATCCACTCCTCAGAAACCCTCGCATACAGGTCTGATCCACACCTGAGAAACACTCACACACAGATCCCTCACCTCCTCAGAAACACTCACACACAGGGCTGTCAACTCCTCAGAAACACTCAAGACACAGGTCTGATCCACAGCTCAAAAACACTCACACACTGTTCTGTCACCTCCTCAGAAACACTCACACACAGGTCTGATCCACTCCTCAGAAACACCCACACACAGGTTTGATCCACACCTCAGAAACTCTCACACACAGGTCTGTCACCTCCTCAGAAACACTCACACACAGGTCTGATCCACTCCTCATAAACACTCACACACAGGTTCCTCACCTCCTCAGAAACACTCAAACACAGGTCTGTCACCTCCTCAGAAACACTCACACACAGGTCTGTCACCTCCTCAGAAACACTCACACACAGGTCTGATCCACTCCTCAGAAACCCTCGCATACAGGTCTGATCCGCACCTCAGAAACACTCACACAGAGGTCTAAACAACACCTCAGAAACACTCATACACATGTCTGTTACCTCCTCAGAAACACTCACACACAGGTCTGATCCACACCTCAGAATCATTCACACACAGGTCTGATCCACACCTCAGAAACACTCACACACAGTTCTGTCACCTCCTCCGAAACACTCAGACACTGGTCTGATCCACTCCTCAGAAACACTCACACACAGATCTGTTCTCTCCTCAGAAACCCTCACACACTTGTTTATCAGCTCCTCAGAAGCACTCAGACACAGGTCTGATCCACTCCTCAGAAACACTTACACACAGATCCCTCACCTCCTCAGAAACACTCACACACAGGTCTGATCCACTCCTTAGAAACACTCACAGACAGGTTTGATCCACACCTCAGAAACTCTCACGCACAGGTCTGTCACCTCCTCAGAAACACTCTCACACAGGTCTGATCCACACCTCAGAAACACTCACACACAGGTCTAATCAACACCTCAGAAACACTCACACACAATTCTCTCACCTCCTCCGAAACACTCACTCACAGGTCTGTCACCTCCTCAGAAACACTCACACACTGATCCATCCACTCCTCAGAAACACTCAGACACAGGTCTGTCACATCCTCAGAAACACTCACACACAGGTCTGATCCGCACCTCAGAAACACTCACACACAGGTCTGTCACCTCCTCAGAAACACTCACACACACGTCTGATCCACACCTCAGAAACACTCACATACAGGTCTGTCACCTCCTCAGAAACACTCACACACAGGTCTGTCACCTCCTCAGAAACACTCACACACTGATCCATCCACTCCTCAGAATCACTCACACACAGGTCTGTCACCTCCTCAGAAACACTCACACACAGGTTTGATCCACATCTCAGAAACTCTCACACACAGGTCTGCCACCTCCTCAGAAACACTCACACACAGGTCTGATCCACACCTCAGAAACACTCACACACAGATCCGTTCCCTCCTCAGAAACTCTCACACACTGGCCTGTCACCTCCTCAGAAACACTCACACACAGGTCTGATCCACTCCTCAGAAACACTCACACACAGGTTCCTCAGCTCCTCAGAAACACTCATACACAGGTCTGTCACCTCCTCAGAAACACTCAGACGCTTGTCTGGCTCCTCCTCAGAAACACTGACACACATGTCTGATCCACACCTCAGAAACACTCACACACAGGTCTGTCACCTTCTCAGAAACACTCACACACAGGTCTGTCAGCTCCTCAGAAGCACTCACACACAGGTCTGATCCACTCCTCAGAAACACTCACACACAGGTCCCTCACCTCCTCAGAAACACTCACACACAGGGCTGTCACCTCCTCAGAAACACTCAGACACAGGTCTGATCCACAGCTCAAAAACACTCACACACAGTTCTGTCACCTCCTCAGAAACACTCACACACAGGTCTGATCCACTGCTCAGAAACACTCACACACTGATCTGATGCACACCTCAGAAACACTCACACAGGTCTGTCACCTCCTCAGAAACACCCACACACAGGTCTGATCCACACCTCAGAAACACTCACATACAGATCTGTTCCCTCCTCAGAAACTCTCACACACTGGTCTGTCACCTCCTCAGAAACACTCACACACAGGTCTGATCCACTCCTCAGAAACACTCACACATGATCCTCACCTCCTCAGAAACACTCATACACAGGTCTGTCACCTCCTCAGAAACACTCAGACACTTGTCTGTCTCCTCCTCAGAAACACTGACACACAAGTCTGATCCACACATCAGAAACACTCACACACAGGTCTGTCACCTTCTCAGAAACACGCACACACAGGTCTGTCAGCTCCTCAGAAGCACTCACACACAGGTCTGATCCACTCCTCAGAAACACTCACACAGAGCTCCCTCACCTCCTCAGAAACACTCACACACAGGGCTGTCACCTCCTCAGAAACACTCAGACACAGGTCTGATCCACAGCTCAAAAACACTCACACGCAGTTCTGTCACCTGCTCAGAAACACTCACACACAGGTCTGATCCACTGCTCAGAAACACTCACACACTGATCTGATGCAAACCTCAGAAACACTCACACAGGTCTGTCACCTCCTCAGAAACACTCACACACAGGTCTGATCCACAGCTCAAAAAAACTCACACACAGTTCTGTCACCTCCTCAGAAACACTCACGCACAGGTCTGATCCACTGCTCAGAAACACTCACACACTGATCTAATGCACACCTCAGAAACACTCACACAGGTCTCTCACCTCCTCAGAAACACTCACACACTGATCCATCCACTCCTCAGAAACACTCACACACAGGTCTGTCACCTCCTCAGAAACAGTCACACACAGGTCTGATCTGCACCTCAGAAACACTCACACACAGATCTGTTCTCTCCTCAGAAACTCTCACAGACTCATCTGTCAGCTCCTCAGAAGCACTCACACACAGGTCTGATCCACACCTCAGAAACACTCACACACAGTTCTGTCACCTCCTCCGAAACACTCACTCACAGGTCTGTCAGCTCTTCAGAAACACTCACACACTGATCCATCCACTCCTCAGACACACTCACACACATGTCTGTCACCTGCTCAGAAACACTCACACACAGATCTGAACCACACCTCAGAAACACTCACACACAGGTCTGTCACCTCCTCAGAAACACTCAAACACCAGTCTGATCCACACCTCAGAAACACTCACACACAGGTCTGTCACCTCCACAGAAACAGTCACACACAGGTCTGATCCACTCCTCAGAAACACTCACACACAGATCTGATGCACACCTCAGAAACACTCACACAGGTCTGTCACCTCCTCAGAAACACTCACACACTGATCCATCCATTCCTCAAAAACACTCACACACAGGTCTGATCCACTGCTCAGAAACACTCACACAGGTCTGTCATCTCCTCAGAAACACTTACACACTGATCCATCCACTCCTCAGAAACACTCACACACAGGTCTGTCACCTCCTCAGAAACACTAACACACAGGTCTGATCCACTCCTCAGAAACTCTCACACACAGGTTCCTCACCTCCTCAGAAACACTCATACACAGGTCTGTCACCTCTTCAGAAACACTCACACACAGGTCTGTCACCTCCTCAGAAACACTCACACACAGGTCTGATCCACTCCTCAGAAACCCTCGCATACAGGTCTGATCCACACCTCAGAAACACTCACACACAGGTCTAATCAACACCTCAGAAACACTCACAAACATGTCTGTTACCTCCTCAGAAACACTCACACACAGGTCTGATCCACACCTCAGAAACACTCACACACAGTTCTGTCACCTCCTCCGAAACATTCACTCACAGGTCTGTCACCTCCTCAGAAACAATCACACACAGGTCTGTCACCTCCTCAGAAACACTCAGACACTGGTCTGTCTGCTCCTGAGAAACACTCACACACAGGTCTGATCCACACCTCAGAAACACTCACACACAGGTTCCACACCTCCTCAGAAACTCTCATACACAGGTCTGTCACCTCCTCAGAAACACTCACACACAGGTCTGTCACCTCCTCAGAAACACTCACACACAGGTCTGATCCACACCTCAGAAACACTCACACACAGGTCTGATCCACACCTCAAAAACACTCACACACAGGTCTGATCCACACCTCAGAAACACTCACACACAGGTCTGATCCACGCCTCAGAAACACTCACACACAGGTCTGATCCACACCTCAAAAACACTCACACACAGGTCTGATCCACACCTCAGACACACTCACACAATGGTCTGTCACTTCCTCAGAAACGCTCACACAGGTCTGATCCACTCCTCAGAAACTCTCACACACAGAACTGTTCTCTCCTCAGAAACCCTCTCACACTCATCTGTCAGCTCCTGAGAAGCACTCACACACAGGTCTGATCCACTTCTCAGAAACACTCACACACAGATCCCTCACCTCCTCAGAAACACTCACACACAGGGATGTCACCTCCTCAGAAACACTCAGACACAGGTCTGATCCACAGCTCAAAAACACTCACACACAGTTCTGTCACCTCCTCAGAAACACTCACACACAGGTCTGATCCACTCCTCAGAAACACTCACACATAGGTTTGATCCACACGTCAGAAACTCTCACACACAGATCTGTCACCTCCTCAGAAACACTCACACACAGGTCTGATCCACTCCTCAGAAACACTCACACACAGGTTCCTCAGCTCCTCAGAAACACTCATACACAGGTCTGTCACCTCCTCAGAAACACTCAGACGCTTGTCTGGCTCCTCCTCAGAAACACTGACACACATGTCTGATCCACACCTCAGAAACACTCACACACAGGTCTGTCACCTTCTCAGAAACACTCACACACAGGTCTGTCAGCTCCTCAGAAGCACTCACACACAGGTCTGATCCACTCCTCAGAAACACTCACACACAGGTCCCTCACCTCCTCAGAAACACTCACACACAGGGCTGTCACCTCCTCAGAAACACTCAGACACAGGTCTGATCCACAGCTCAAAAACACTCACACACAGTTCTGTCACCTCCTCAGAAACACTCACACACAGGTCTGATCCACTGCTCAGAAACACTCACACACTGATCTGATGCACACCTCAGAAACACTCACACAGGTCTGTCACCTCCTCAGAAACACCCACACACAGGTCTGATCCACACCTCAGAAACACTCACATACAGATCTGTTCCCTCCTCAGAAACTCTCACACACTGGTCTGTCACCTCCTCAGAAACACTCACACACAGGTCTGATCCACTCCTCAGAAACACTCACACATGATCCTCACCTCCTCAGAAACACTCATACACAGGTCTGTCACCTCCTCAGAAACACTCAGACACTTGTCTGTCTCCTCCTCAGAAACACTGACACACAAGTCTGATCCACACATCAGAAACACTCACACACAGGTCTGTCACCTTCTCAGAAACACGCACACACAGGTCTGTCAGCTCCTCAGAAGCACTCACACACAGGTCTGATCCACTCCTCAGAAACACTCACACAGAGCTCCCTCACCTCCTCAGAAACACTCACACACAGGGCTGTCACCTCCTCAGAAACACTCAGACACAGGTCTGATCCACAGCTCAAAAACACTCACACGCAGTTCTGTCACCTGCTCAGAAACACTCACACACAGGTCTGATCCACTGCTCAGAAACACTCACACACTGATCTGATGCAAACCTCAGAAACACTCACACAGGTCTGTCACCTCCTCAGAAACACTCACACACAGGTCTGATCCACAGCTCAAAAAAACTCACACACAGTTCTGTCACCTCCTCAGAAACACTCACACACAGGTCTGATCCACTGCTCAGAAACACTCACACACTGATCTAATGCACACCTCAGAAACACTCACACAGGTCTGTCACCTCCTCAGAAACACTCACACACTGATCCATCCACTCCTCAGAAACACTCACACACAGGTCTGTCACCTCCTCAGAAACAGTCACACACAGGTCTGAACTGCACCTCAGAAACACTCACACACAGATCTGTTCTCTCCTCAGAAACTCTCACAGACTCATCTGTCAGCTCCTCAGAAGCACTCACACACAGGTCTGATCCACACCTCAGAAACACTCACACACAGTTCTGTCACCTCCTCCGAAACACTCACTCACAGGTCTGTCAGCTCTTCAGAAACACTCACACACTGATCCATCCACTCCTCAGACACACTCACACACATGTCTGTCACCTGCTCAGAAACACTCACACACAGATCTGAACCACACCTCAGAAACACTCACACACAGGTCTGTCACCTCCTCAGAAACACTCAAACACCAGTCTGATCCACACCTCAGAAACACTCACACACAGGTCTGTCACCTCCACAGAAACAGTCACACACAGGTCTGATCCACTCCTCAGAAACACTCACACACAGATCTGATGCACACCTCAGAAACACTCACACAGGTCTGTCACCTCCTCAGAAACACTCACACACTGATCCATCCACTCCTCAAAAACACTCACACACAGGTCTGATCCACTGCTCAGAAACACTCACACAGGTCTGTCATCTCCTCAGAAACACTTACACACTGATCCATCCACTCCTCAGAAACACTCACACACAGGTCTGTCACCTCCTCAGAAACACTAACACACAGGTCTGATCCACTCCTCAGAAACTCTCACACACAGGTTCCTCACCTCCTCAGAAACACTCATACACAGGTCTGTCACCTCTTCAGAAACACTCACACACAGGTCTGTCACCTCCTCAGAAACACTCACACACAGGTCTGATCCACTCCTCAGAAACCCTCGCATACAGGTCTGATCCACACCTCAGAAACACTCACACACAGGTCTAATCAACACCTCAGAAACACTCACAAACATGTCTGTTACCTCCTCAGAAACACTCACACACAGGTCTGATCCACACCTCAGAAACACTCACACACAGTTCTGTCACCTCCTCCGAAACATTCACTCACAGGTCTGTCACCTCCTCAGAAACAGTCACACACAGGTCTGTCACCTCCTCAGAAACACTCAGACACTGGTCTGTCTGCTCCTGAGAAACACTCACACACAGGTCTGATCCACACCTCAGAAACACTCACACACAGGTTCCACACCTCCTCAGAAACTCTCATACACAGGTCTGTCACCTCCTCAGAAACACTCACACACAGGTCTGTCACCTCCTCAGAAACACTCACACACAGGTCTGATCCACACCTCAGAAACACTCACACACAGGTCTGATCCACACCTCAAAAACACTCACACACAGGTCTGATCCACACCTCAGAAACACTCACACACAGGTCTGATCCACGCCTCAGAAACACTCACACACAGGTCTGATCCACACCTCAAAAACACTCACACACAGGTCTGATCCACACCTCAGACACACTCACACAATGGTCTGTCACTTCCTCAGAAACGCTCACACAGGTCTGATCCACTCCTCAGAAACACTCACACACAGAACTGTTCTCTCCTCAGAAACCCTCTCACACTCATCTGTCAGCTCCTGAGAAGCACTCACACACAGGTCTGATCCACTTCTCAGAAACACTCACACACAGATCCCTCACCTCCTCAGAAACACTCACACACAGGGATGTCACCTCCTCAGAAACACTCAGACACAGGTCTGATCCACAGCTCAAAAACACTCACACACAGTTCTGTCACCTCCTCAGAAACACTCACACACAGGTCTGATCCACTCCTCAGAAACACTCACACATAGGTTTGATCCACACGTCAGAAACTCTCACACACAGATCTGTCACCTCCTCAGAAACACTCACACACAGGTCTGATCCACTCCTGAGAAACACTCACACACAGGCTCCTCACCTCCTCAGAAACACTCATACACAGGTCTGATCCACTCCTCAGAAACACTCACACACAGATCTGATGCACACCTCAGAAACACTCACACAGGTCTGTCACCTCCTCAGAAACTCACACACACTGATCCATCCACTCCTCAGAATCACTCACACACAGGTCTGTCACCTCCTCAGAAACACTCACACACAGGTTTGATCCACACCTCAGAAACTCTCACACACAGGTCTGCCACCTCCTCAGAAACACTCACACACAGGTCTGATCCACACCTCAGAAACACTCACACACAGATCTGTTCCCTCCTCAGAAACTCTCACACACTGGTCTGTCACCTCCTCAGAAACACTCACACACAGGCCTGATCCACTCCTCAGAAACACTCACACACAGGTTCCTAACCTCCTCAGAAACACTCATACACAGGTCTGTCACCTCCTCAGAAACACTCAGACACTTGTCTGTCTCCTCCTCAGAAACACTGACACACAGGTCTGATCCACACCTCAGAAACACTTACACACAGGTCTGTCACCTTCTCAGAAACACTCACACACAAGTCTGTCAGCTCCTCAGAAGCACTCACACACAGGTCTGATCTACTCCTCAGAAACACTCACACACAGGTCCCTCACCTCCTCAGAAACACTCACACACAGGGCTGTCACCTCCTCAGAAACACTCAGACACAGGTCTGATCCACAGCTCAAAAACACTCACACACAGTTCTGTCACCTCCTCAGAAACACTCACACACAGGTCTGATCCACTGCTCAGAAACACTCACAGACTGATCTGATGCACACCTCAGAAACACTCACACAGGTCTGTCACCTCCTCAGAAACACTCACACACAGGTCTGATCCACACCTCAGAAACACTCACATACAGATCTGTTCCCTCCTCAGAAACTCTCACACACTGGTCTGTCACCTCCTCAGAAACACTCACACACAGGTCTGATCCCTCCTCAGAAACACTCACACACAGGTTCCTCACCTCCTCAGAAACACTCACACACTGATCTGATGAACACCTCAGAAACACTCACACAGGTCTGTCACCTCCTCAGAAACACTCAGACACAGGTCTGATCCACAGCTCAAAAACACTCACACACAGTTCTGTCACCTCCTCAGAAACACTCACACACAGGTCTGATCCACTGCTCAGAAACACTCACACACTGATCTGATGCACACCTCAGAAACACTCACACAGGTCTGTCACCTCCTCAGAAACACTCACACACTGATCCATCCACTCCTCAGAAACACTCACACACAGGTCTGTCACCTCCTCAGAAACAGTCACACACAGGTCTGATCCGCACCTCAGAAACACTGACACACAGATCTGTTCCCTCCTCAGAAACTCTCACAGACTCATCTGTCAGCTCCTCAGAAGCACTCACACACAGGTCTGATCCACACCTCATAAACACTCACACACAGTTCTGTCACCTCCTCCGAAACACTCACTCACAGGTCTGTCAGCTCTTCAGAAACACTCACACACTGATCCATCCACTCCTCAGACACACTCACACACAGGTCTGTCACCTGCTCAGAAACACTCACACACAGATCTGATCCACACCTCAGAAACACTCACACACAGGTTCCTCACCTCCTCAGAAACTCTCATACACAGGTCTGTCACCTCTTCAGGAACACTCACACACAGGTCTGTCACCTCCTCAGAAACACTCACACACAGGTCTGATCCACACCTCAGAAACACTCACACACAGGTCTGATCCACACCTCAAAAACACTCACACACAGTTCTGATCCACACCTCAGACACACTCACACACAGGTCTGTCACTTCCTCAGAAACGCTCACACACAGGTCTGATCCACTACTCAGAAACACTGACACACAGATCTGTTCTCTCCTGAGAAACCCTCACACACAGGTCTGATCCACTCCTCAGAAACACTCACACACAGATCCCTCACCTCCTCAGAAACACTCACACACAGGGCTGTCACCTCCTCAGAAACACTCAGACACAGGTCTGATCCACAGCTCATAAATACTCACACACAGTTCTGTCACCTCCTCAGAAACACTCACACACAGTTCTGATACACTCCTCAGAAACACTCACACACAGGTTTGATCCACCCCTCAGAAACTCTCACACACAGGTCTGATCCACTCCTCAGAAACACTCACACACAGGTTCCTCACCTCCTCAGAAACACAAATACACAGGTCTGTCACCTCTTCAGAAACACTCACACACAGGTCTGTCACCTCCTCAGAAACACTCACACACAGGTCTGATCCACTCCTCAGAAACCCTCGCATACAGGTCTGATCCACGGCTCAGAAACACTCACACACAGGTCTAATCAACACCTCAGAAACACTCACACACATGTCTGTTAACTCCTCAGAAACACTCACACACAGGTCTGATCCACACCTCAGAAACATTCACACACAGGTCTGATCCACACCTCAGAAACACTCACACACAGTTCTGTCACCTCCTCCGAAACACTCACTCACAGGTCTGTCACCTCCTCAGAAACACTCACACACAGGTCTGTCACCTCCTCAGAAACACTCAGACACAGGTCTGATCCACAGCTCAAAAACACTCACACACAGTTCTGTCACCTCCTCAGAAACAATCACACACAGTTCTGATCCACTCCTCAGAAACTCTCACACACAGGTTTGATCCACACCTCAGAAACTCTCACACACAGGTCTGTCACCTCCTCAGAAACACTCACACACAGGTCTGATCCACTCCTCAGAAACACTCACACACAGGTTCCTCACCTCCTCAGAAACTCAAATACACAGGTCTGTCACCTCTTCAGAAACACTCACACACAGGTCTGTCACCTCCTCAGAAACACTCACACACAGGTCTGATCCACTCCTCAGAAACCCTCGCATACAGGTCTGATCCACACCTCAGAAACACTCACACACAGGTCTAATCAACACCTCAGAAACACTCACACACATGTCTGTTACCTCCTCAGAAACACTCACACACAGGTCTGATCCACACCTCAGAAACATTAACACACAGGTCTGATCCACACCTCAGAAACACTCACACACAGTTCTGTCACCTCCTCCGAAACACTCACTCACAGGTCTGTCACCTCCTCAGAAACACTCACACACAGGTCTGTCACGTCCTCAGAAACACTCAGACACTGGTCTGTCTGCTCCTGAGAAACACTCACACACAGGTCTGATCCACACCTCAGAAACACTCACACACAGGTTCCTCACCTCCTCAGAAACTCTCATACACAGGTCTGTCACCTCCTCAGAAACACTCACACACAGGTCTGTCACCTCCGCAGAAACACTCAGACACAGGTCTGATCCACAGCTCAAAAACACTCACACACAGTTCTGTCACCTCGTCAGAAACACTGACACACAGTTCTGATCCACTCCTCAGAAACTCTCACACACAGGTTTGATCCACACCTCAGAAACTCTCACACACAGGTCTGTCACCTGCTCAGAAACACTCACACACAGGTCTGATCCACTCCTCAGACACACTCACACACAGGTCTGTCACCTGCACAGAAACACTCACACACAGGTCTGATCCACACCTCAGAAACACTCACACACAGGTCTGTCACCTCCTCAGAAAAACTCAAACACCAGTCTGATCCACACCTCAGAAACACTCACACACAGGTCTGTCACCTCCACAGAAACAGTCACACACAGGTCTGATCCTCTCCTCAGAAACACTCACACACAGATCTGATGCACACCTCAGAAACACTCACACAGGCCTGTCACCTCTTCAGAAACACTCACACACAGGTCTGTCACCTCCTCAGAAACACTCACACACAGGTCTGATCCACTCCTCAGAAACCCTCGCATACAGGTCTGATCCACGCCTCAGAAACACTCACACACAGGTCTAATCAACACCTCAGAAACACTCACACACATGTCTGTTACCTCCTCAGAAACACTCACACACAGGTCTGATCCACACCTCAGAAACATTCACACACAGGTGTGATCCACACCTCAGAAACTCTCACACACAGGTTTGATCCACACCTCAGAAACTCTCACACACAGGTCTGTCACCTGCTCAGAAACACTCACACACAGGTCTGATCCACTCCTCAGAAACACTCACACACAGGTTCCTCACCTCCTCAGAAACTCAAATACACAGGTCTGTCACCTCTTCAGAAACACTCACACACAGGTCTGATCCACTCCTCAGAAACCCTCGCATACAGGTCTGATCCACACCTCAGAAACACTCACACACAGGTCTAATCAACACCTCAGAAACACTCACACACATGTCTGTTACCTCCTCAGAAACACTCACACACAGGTCTGATCCACACCTCAGAAACATTCACACACAGGTCTGATCCACAACTCAGAAACACTCACACACAGTTCTGTCACCTCCTCCGAAACACTCACTCACAGGTCTGTCACCTCCTCAGAAACACTCACACACAGGTCTGTCACCTCCTCAGAAACACTCAGACACTGGTCTGTCTGCTCCTGAGAAACACTCACACACAGGTCTGATCCACACCTCAGAAACACTCACACACAGGTTCCTCACCTCCTCAGAAACTCTCATACACAGGTCTGTCACCTCCTCAGAAAAACTCACACACAGGTCTGATCCACTGCTCAGAAACACTCACACACTGATCTGATGCACACCTCAGAAACACTCACACAGGTCTGTCACCTCCTCAGAAACACTCACACACTGATCCATTCACTCCTCAGAAACTCTCACACACAGGTCTGTCACCTCCTCAGAAACACTCACACACAGGTCTGATCCACACCTCAGAAACACTCACACACAGATCTGTTCTCTCCTCAGAAACTCTCACAGACTCATCTGTTAGCTCCTCAGAAGCAGTCAAACACAGGTCTGATCCACTCCTCAGAAACCCTCACATACAGGTCTGATCCACACCTCAGAAACACTCACACACAGGTCTAATCAACACCTCAGAAGCACTCACACACATGTCTGTTACCTCCTCAGAAACACTAACACACAGGTCTGATACACACCTCAGAAACATTCACACACAGGTCTGATCCACACCTCAGAAACACTCACACACAGTTCTGTCACCTCCTCCGAAACACTCACTCACAGGACTGTCAGCTCTTCAGAAATAATCACACACTGATCCATCCACTCCTCAGACACACTCACACACAGGTCTGTCACCTGCACAGAAACACTCACACACAGGTCTGATCCACACCTCAGAAACACTCACACACAGGTCTGTCACCTCCTCAGAAAAACTCAAACACCAGTCTGATCCACACCTCAGAAACACTCACACACAGGTCTGTCACCTCCACAGAAACAGTCACACACAGGTCTGATCCTCTCCTCAGAAACACTCACACACAGATCTGATGCACACCTCAGAAACACTCACACAGGTCTGTCACCTCTTCAGAAACACTCACACACAGGTCTGTCACCTCCTCAGAAACACTCACACACAGGTCTGATCCACTCCTCAGAAACCCTGGCATACAGGTCTGATCCACGCCTCAGAAACACTCACACACAGGTTTATCAACACCTCAGAAACACTCACACACATGTCTGTTACCTCCTCAGAAACACTCACACACAGGTCTCTCACCTCCTCAGAAACACTCACACACAGGTCTGTCACCTCCTCAGAAACTCTGAGACACAGGTCTGATCCACAGCTCAAAAACACTCACACACAGTTCTGTCACCTCCTCAGAAACACTCACACACAGTTCTGATCCACTCCTCAGAAACTCTCACACACAGGTTTGATCCACACCTCAGAAACTCTCACACACAGGTCTGTCACCTCCTCAGAAACACTCACACACAGGTCTGATCCAAACCTCAGAAACACTCACACACAGATCTGTTCCCTCCTCAGAAACTCTCACACACAGTTCTGACACCTCCTCAGAAACACTCACACACAGTTCTGATCCACTCCTCAGAAACACTCACACACAGGTTTGATCCACACCTCAGGAACTCTCACACACAGGTTCCTCACCTCCTCAGACACACAAATACACAGGTCTGTCACCTCTTCAGAAACACTCACACACAGGTCTGTCACCTCCTCAGAAACACTCACACACAGTTCTGATCGACTCCTCAGAAACCCTCGCATACAGGTCTGATCCACACCTCAGAAACACTCACACACAGGTCTAATCAACACCTCAGAAACACTCACACACATGTCTGTTACCTCCTCAGAAACACTCACACACAGGTCTGATCCACACCTCAGAAACATTCACACACAGGTCTGATCCACACCTCAGAAACACTCACACACAGTTCTGTCACCTCCTCCGAAACACTCACTCACAGGTCTGTCACCTCCTCAGAAACACTCACACACAGGTCTGTCACCTCCTCAGAAACACTCACACACAGGTTCCTCACCTCCTCAGAAACTCTCATACACAGGTCTGTCACCTCTTCAGAAACACTCACACACAGGTCTGTCACCTCCTCAGAAACACTCACACACAGGTCTGATCCACACCTCAGAAACACTCACACACAGGTCTGATCCACACCTCAAAAACACTCACACACAGGTCTGATCCACACCTCAGACACTCTCACACACAGGTCTGTCACTCCTCAGAAACGCTCACACACAGGTCTCATCCACTCCTCAGAAACACTCACACACAGATCTGTTCTCTCCTCAGAAACCCTCACACACTCATCTGTCAGCTCCTCAGAAGCACTGACACACAGGTCTGATCCAGTCCTCAGAAACACTCACACACAGATCCCTCACCTCCTCAGAAACACTCACACACAGGGCTGTCAACTCCTCAGAAACACTCAAGACACCGGTCTGATCCACAGCTCAAAAACACTCACACACTGTTCTGTCACCTCCTCAGAAACACTCACACACAGGTCTGATCCACTCCTCAGAAACACCCACACACAGGTTTGATCCACACCTCAGAAACTCTCACACACAGGTCTGTCACCTCCTCAGAAACACTCACACACAGGTCTGATCCACTCCTCATAAACACTCACACACAGGTTCCTCACCTCCTCAGAAACACTCATACACAGGTCTGTCACCTCCTCAGAAACACTCACACACAGGTCTGTCACCTCCTCAGAAACACTCACACACAGGTCTGATCCACACCTCAGAAACACTCACACACAGGTCTAATCAACACCTCAGAAACACTCACACACAATTCTCTCACCTCCTCCGAAACACTCACTCACAGGTCTGTCACCTCCTCAGAAACACTCACACACTGATCCATCCACTCCTCAGAAACACTCACACACAGGTCTGTCACCTCCTCAGAAACACTCACACACAGGTCTGATCCACACCTCAGAAACACTCACACACAGGTCTGTCACCTCCACAGAAACAGTCACACACAGGTCTGATCCTCTCCTCAGAAACACTCACACACAGATCTGATGCACACCTCAGAAACACTCACACATGTCTGTCACCTCTTCAGAAACACTCACACACAGGTCTGTCACCTCCTCAGAAACACTCACACACAGGTCTGATCCACTCCTCAGAAACCCTGGCATACAGGTCTGATCCACGCCTCAGAAACACTCACACACAGGTTTAATCAACACCTCAGAAACACTCACACACATGTCTGTTACCTCCTCAGAAACACTCACACACAGGTCTGATCCACACCTCAGAAACATTCACACACAGGTCTGATCCACACCTCAGAAACACTCACACACAGTTCTGTCACCTCCTCCGAAACACTCACTCACAGGTCTCTCACCTCCTCAGAAACACTCACACACAGGTCTGTCACCTCCTCAGAAACTCTGAGACACAGGTCTGATCCACAGCTCAAAAACACTCACACACAGTTCTGTCACCTCCTCAGAAACACTCACACACAGTTCTGATCCACTCCTCAGAAACTCTCACACACAGGTTTGATCCACACCTCAGAAACTCTCACACACAGGTCTGTCACCTCCTCAGAAACACTCACACACAGGTCTGATCCAAACCTCAGAAACACTCACACACAGATCTGTTCCCTCCTCAGAAACTCTCACACACAGTTCTGACACCTCCTCAGAAACACTCACACACAGTTCTGATCCACTCCTCAGAAACACTCACACACAGGTTTGATCCACACCTCAGGAACTCTCACACACAGGTTCCTCACCTCCTCAGACACACAAATACACAGGTCTGTCACCTCTTCAGAAACACTCACACACAGGTCTGTCACCTCCTCAGAAACACTCACACACAGTTCTGATCGACTCCTCAGAAACCCTCGCATACAGGTCTGATCCACACCTCAGAAACACTCACACACAGGTCTAATCAACACCTCAGAAACACTCACACACATGTCTGTTACCTCCTCAGAAACACTCACACACAGGTCTGATCCACACCTCAGAAACATTCACACACAGGTCTGATCCACACCTCAGAAACACTCACACACAGTTCTGTCACCTCCTCCGAAACACTCACTCACAGGTCTGTCACCTCCTCAGAAACACTCACACACAGGTCTGTCACCTCCTCAGAAACACTCACACACAGGTTCCTCACCTCCTCAGAAACTCTCATACACAGGTCTGTCACCTCTTCAGAAACACTCACACACAGGTCTGTCACCTCCTCAGAAACACTCACACACAGGTCTGATCCACACCTCAGAAACACTCACACACAGGTCTGATCCACACCTCAAAAACACTCACACACAGGTCTGATCCACACCTCAGACACTCTCACACACAGGTCTGTCACTCCTCAGAAACGCTCACACACAGGTCTCATCCACTCCTCAGAAACACTCACACACAGATCTGTTCTCTCCTCAGAAACCCTCACACACTCATCTGTCAGCTCCTCAGAAGCACTGACACACAGGTCTGATCCAGTCCTCAGAAACACTCACACACAGATCCCTCACCTCCTCAGAAACACTCACACACAGGGCTGTCAACTCCTCAGAAACACTCAAGACACAGGTCTGATCCACAGCTCAAAAACACTCACACACTGTTCTGTCACCTCCTCAGAAACACTCACACACAGGTCTGATCCACTCCTCAGAAACACCCACACACAGGTTTGATCCACACCTCAGAAACTCTCACACACAGGTCTGTCACCTCCTCAGAAACACTCACACACAGGTCTGATCCACTCCTCATAAACACTCACACACAGGTTCCTCACCTCCTCAGAAACACTCATACACAGGTCTGTCACCTCCTCAGAAACACTCACACACAGGTCTGTCACCTCCTCAGAAACACTCACACACAGGTCTGATCCACACCTCAGAAACACTCACACACAGGTCTAATCAACACCTCAGAAACACTCACACACAATTCTCTCACCTCCTCCGAAACACTCACTCACAGGTCTGTCACCTCCTCAGAAACACTCACACACTGATCCATCCACTCCTCAGAAACACTCACACACAGGTCTGTCACCTCCTCAGAAACACTCACACACAGGTCTGATCCACACCTCAGAAACACTCACACACAGGTCTGTCACCTCCTCAGAAACACTCACACACACGTCTGATCCACACCTCAGAAACACTCACATACAGGTCTGTCACCTCCTCAGAAACACTCACACACAGGTCTGATCCACTCCTCAGAAACACTCACACACAGATCTGATGCACACCTCAGAAACACTCACACAGGTCTGTCACCTCCTCAGAAACACTCACACACTGATCCATCCACTCCTCAGAAACACTCACACACAGGTCTGTCACCTCCTCAGAAACACTCACACACAGGTCTGAACCACACCTCAGAAACACTCACACACAACTCTGTTACCTCCTCAGAAACACTAACACACAGGTCTGATCCACACCTCAGAAACATTCACACACAGGTCTGATCCACACCTCAGAAACACTCACTCACAGTTCTGTCACCTCCTCCGAAACACTCACTCTCAGGTCTCTCACCTCCTCAGAAACACTCACACACTGATCCATCCACTCCTCAGAAACACTCACACACAGGTCTGTCACCTCCTCAGAAACACTCACACACAGGTCTGATCCACACCTCAGAAACACTCACACACAGGTCTGTCACCTCCTCAGAAACACTCACACACAGGTCTGATCCACACCTCAGAAACACTCACACACAGGTCTGTCACCTCCTCAGAAACACTCACACACAGGTCTGATCCACACCTCAGAAACATTCACACACAGATCCGTTCTCTCCTCAGAAACTCTCACAGACTCATCTGTCAGCTCCTCAGAAGCACTCACACACATTTCTGATCCACTCCTCAGAAACCCTCGCATACAGGTCTGATCCACACCTGAGAAACACTCACACACAGATCCCTCACCTCCTCAGAAACACTCACACACAGGGCTGTCAACTCCTCAGAAACACTCAAGACACAGGTCTGATCCACAGCTCAAAAACACTCACACACTGTTCTGTCACCTCCTCAGAAACACTCACACACAGGTCTGATCCACTCCTCAGAAACACCCACACACAGGTTTGATCCACACCTCAGAAACTCTCACACACAGGTCTGTCACCTCCTCAGAAACACTCACACACAGGTCTGATCCACTCCTCATAAACACTCACACACAGGTTCCTCACCTCCTCAGAAACACTCATACACAGGTCTGTCACCTCCTCAGAAACACTCACACACAGGTTTGTCACCTCCTCAGAAACACTCACACACAGGTCTGATCCACTCCTCAGAAACCCTCGCATACAGGTCTGATCCGCACCTCAGAAACACTCACACAGAGGTCTAAACAACACCTCAGAAACACTCATACACATGTCTGTTACCTCCTCAGAAACACTCACACACAGGTCTGATCCACACCTCAGAATCATTCACACACAGGTCTGATCCACACCTCAGAAACACTCACACACAGTTCTGTCACCTCCTCCGAAACACTCAGACACTGGTCTGATCCACTCCTCAGAAACACTCACACACAGATCTGTTCTCTCCTCAGAAACCCTCACACACTCGTTTATCAGCTCCTCAGAAGCACTCAGACACAGGTCTGATCCACTCCTCAGAAACACTTACACACAGATCCCTCACCTCCTCAGAAACACTCACACACACGGCTGTCACCTCCTCAGAAACACTCAGACACAGGTCTGATCCACAGCTCAAAAACACTCACACACCGTTCTGTCACCTCCTCAGAAACACTCACACACAGGTCTGATCCACTCCTTAGAAACACTCACAGACAGGTTTGATCCACACCTCAGAAACTCTCACGCACAGGTCTGTCACCTCCTCAGAAACACTCTCACACAGGTCTGATCCACACCTCAGAAACACTCACACACAGGTCTAATCAACACCTCAGAAACACTCACACACAATTCTCTCACCTCCTCCGAAACACTCACTCACAGGTCTGTCACCTCCTCAGAAACACTCACACACTGATCCATCCACTCCTCAGAAACACTCACACACAGGTCTGTCACCTCCTCAGAAACACTCACACACAGGTCTGATCCACACCTCAGAAACACTCACACACAGGTCTGTCACCTCCTCAGAAACACTCACACACACGTCTGATCCACACCTCAGAAACACTCACATACAGGTCTGTCACCTCCTCAGAAACACTCACACACAGGTCTGATCCACTCCTCAGAAACACTCACACACAGATCTGATGCACACCTCAGAAACACTCACACAGGTCTGTCACCTCCTCAGAAACACTCACACACTGATCCATCCACTCCTCAGAAACACTCACACACAGGTCTGTCACCTCCTCAGAAACACTCACGCACAGGTCTGAACCACACCTCAGAAACACTCACACACAACTCTGTTACCTCCTCAGAAACACTAACACACAGGTCTGATCCACACCTCAGAAACATTCACACACAGGTCTGATCCACACCTCAGAAACACTCACACACAGTTCTGTCACCTCCTCCGAAACACTCACTCTCAGGTCTGTCACCTCCTCAGAAACACTCACACACTGATCCATCCACTCCTCAGAAACACTCACACACAGGTCTGTCACCTCCTCAGAAACACTCACACACAGGTCTGATCCACACCTCAGAAACACTCACACACAGGTCTGTCACCTCCTCAGAAACACTCACACACAGGTCTGATCCACACCTCTGAAACATTCACACACAGATCCTTTCTCTCCTCAGAAACTCTCACAGACTCATCTGTCAGCTCCTCAGAAGCACTCACACACAGGTCTGATCCACTCCTCAGAAACCCTCGCATACAGGTCTGATCCACACCTCAGAAACACTCACACACAGGTCTAATCAACACCTCAGAAACACTCACACAAATGTCTGTTACCTCCTCGGAAACACTCACACACAGGTCTGATCCACACCTCAGAAACATTCACACACATGTCTGATCCAGACCTCAGAAACACTCACACACAGTTCTGTCACCTCCTCCGAAACAATCACTCACAGGTCTGTCACCTCCTCAGAAACACTCACACACAGGTCTGTCACCTCCTCAGAAACACTCAGACACTG
The DNA here is from genome assembly GCF_030028105.1 of Mobula birostris. Classification (NCBI taxonomy): domain Eukaryota; kingdom Metazoa; phylum Chordata; class Chondrichthyes; order Myliobatiformes; family Myliobatidae; genus Mobula; species Mobula birostris. Next base: position 56,101 of record NW_027275289.1, read on the forward strand.
GTCTGTCTGCTCCTGAGAAACAATCACACACAGGTCTGATCCACACCTCAGAAACTCTCACACACAGGTTCCTCACCTCCTCAGAAACTCTCATACACCGGGTCTGTCACCTCTTCAGGAACACTCAAACTCAGGTCTGTCACCTCCTCAGAAACACTCACACAGAGGTCTGATCCACACCTCAGAAACACTCACACACAGGTCTGATCCACACCTCAGACACACTCACACACAGGTCTGTCACTTCCTCAGAAACGCTCACACACAAGTCTGATCCACTCCTCAGAAACACTCACACACAGAACTGTTCTCTCCTCAGAAACCCTCACACACTCATCTGTCAGCTCCTCAGAAGCGCTCACACACAGGTCTGATCCACTCCTCAGAAACACTCACACATAGATCCCTCACCTCCTCAGAAACACTCACACACAGTTCTGTTCCACTCCTCAGAAACCATCGCTTACAGGTCTGATCCACACCTCAGAAACACTCACACACAGGTCTATTCAACACCTCAGAAACACTCACACACATGTCTGTTACCTCCTCAGAAACACTCACACACAGGTCTGATCCACACCTCAGAAACATTCAAACACAGGTCTGATCCACACCTCAGAAACACTCACACACTGTTCTGTCACCTCCTCCGAAACACTCACTCACAGGTCTGTCACCTCCTCAGAAACACTGACACACAGGTCTGTCACCTCTTCAGAAACACTCACACACAGGTTCCTCACCTCCTCAGAAACTCTCATACACAGGCCTGTCACCTCTTCAGAAGCACTCACACACATGTCTGTCACCTCCTCAGAAACACTCACACACAGGTCTGATCCACACCTCAGAAACACTCACACACAGGTCTGATCCACACCTCAAAAACACTCACACACAGGTCTGATCCACACCTCAGACACTCTCACACACAGGTCTGTCACTCCTCAGAAACGCTCACACACAGGTCTGATCCACTCCTCAGAAACACTCACACACAGATCTGTTCTCTCCTCAGAAACCCTCACACACTCATCTGTCAGCTCCTCAGAAGCACTCACTCACAGGTCTGATCCACTCCTCAGAAACACTCACACACAGATCCCTCACCTCCTCAGAAACACTCACACACAGGGCTGTCAACTCCTCAGAAACACTCAAGACACAGGTCTGATCCACAGCTCAAAAACACTCACACACTGTTCTGTCACCTCCTCAGAAACACTCACACACAGGTCTGATCCACTCCTCAGAAACACCCACACACAGATTTGATCCACACCTCAGAAACTCTCACACACAGGTCTGTCACCTCCTCAGAAACACTCACACACAGGTCTGATCCACTCCTCATAAACACTCACACACAGGTTCCTCACCTCCTCAGAAACACTCATACACAGGTCTGTCACCTCCTCAGAAACACTCACACACAGGTCTGTCACCTCCTCAGAAACACTCACACACAGGTCTGATCCACTCCTCAGAAACCCTCGCATACAGGTCTGATCCACACCTCAGAAACACTCACACAGAGGTCTAAACAACACGTCAGAAACACTCATACACATCTCTGTTACCTCCTCAGAAACACTCACACACAGGTCTGATCCACACCTCAGAATCATTCACACACAGGTCTGATCCACACCTCAGAAACACTCACACACAGTTCTGTCACCTCCTCCGAAACACTCAGACACTGGTCTGATCCACTCCTCAGAAACACTCACACACAGATCTGTTCTCTCCTCAGAAACCCTCACACACTCGTTTATCAGCTCCTCAGAAGCACTCAGACACAGGTCTGATCCACTCCTCAGAAACACTTACACACAGATCCCTCACCTCCCCAGAAACACTCACACACACGGCTGTCACCTCCTCAGAAACACTCAGACACAGGTCTGATCCACAGCTCAAAAACACTCACACACAGTTCTGTCACCTCCTCAGAAACACTCACACACAGGTCTGATCCACTCCTTAGAAACACTCACACACAGGTTTGATCCACACCTCAGAAACTCTCACACACAGGTCTGTCACCTCCTCAGAAACACTCACACACAGGTCTGATCCACACCTCAGAAACACTCACACACAGGTCTAATCAACACCTCAGAAACACTCACACACAATTCTCTCACCTCCTCCGAAACACTCACTCACAGGTCGGTCACCTCCTCAGAAACACTCACACACTGATCCATCCACTCCTCAGAAACACTCACACACAGGTCTGTCACCTCCTCAGAAACACTCACACACAGGTCTGATCCACACCTCAGAAACACTCACACACAGGTCTGTCACCTCCTCAGAAACACTCACACACACGTCTGATCCACACCTCAGAAACACTCACATACAGGTCTGTCACCTCCTCAGAAACACTCACACACAGGTCTGATCCACTCCTAAGAAACACTCACACACAGGTCTGAACCACACCTCAGAAACACTCACACACATGTCTGTTACCTCCTCAGAAACACTAACACACATGTCTGATCCACACCTCAGAAACATTCACACACAGGTCTGATCCACACCTCAGAAACACTCACACACAGTTCTGTCACCTCCTCCGAAACACTCACTCACAGGTCTGTCACCTCCTCAGAAACACTCACACACTGATCCATCCACTCCTCAGAAACACTCACACACAGGTCTGTCACCTCCTCAGAAACACTCACACACAGGTCTGATCCACAACTCAGAAACACTCACACACAGGTCTGTCACCTCCTCAGAAACACTCACACACAGGTCTGATCCACACCTCAGAAACACTCACACACAGGTCTGATCCACACCTCAAAAACACTCACACACAGGTCTGATCCACACCTCAGACACTCTCACACACAGGTCTGTCACTCCTCAGAAACGCTCACACACAGGTCTGATCCACTCCTCAGAAACACTCACACACAGATCTGTTCTCTCCTCAGAAACCCTCACACACTCATCTGTCAGCTCCTCAGAAGCACTCACTCACAGGTCTGATCCACTCCTCAGAAACACTCACACACAGATCCCTCACCTCCTCAGAAACACTCACACGCAGGGCTGTCAACTCCTCAGAAACACTCAAGACACAGGTCTGATCCACAGCACAAAAACACTCAAACACTGTTCTGTCACCTCCTCAGAAACACTCACACACAGGTCTGATCCACTCCTCAGAAACACCCACACACAGGTTTGATCCACACCTCAGAAACTCTCACACACAGGTCTGTCACCTCCTCAGAAACACTCACACACAGGTCTGATCCACTCCTCATAAACACTCACACACAGGTTCCTCACCTCCTCAGAAACACTCATACACAGGTCTGTCACCTCCTCAGAAACACTCACACACAGGTCTGTCACCTCCTCAGAAACACTCACACACAGGTCTGATCCACACCTCAGAAACACTCACACACAGGTCTAATCAACACCTCAGAAACACTCACACACAATTCTCTCACCTCCTCCGAAACACTCACTCACAGGTCTGTCACCTCCTCAGAAACACTCACACACTGATCCATCCACTCCTCAGAAACCCTCGCATACAGGTCTGATCCACACCTCAGAAACACTCACACAGAGGTCTAAACAACACCTCAGAAACACTCATACACATCTCTTTTACCTCCTCAGAAACACTCACACACAGGTCTGATCCACACCTCAGAATCATTCACACACAGGTCTGATCCACTCCTCATAAACACTCACACACAGGTTCCTCACCTCCTCAGAAACACTCATACACAGGTCTGTCACCTCCTCAGAAACACTCACACACAGGTCTGTCACCTCCTCAGAAAACTCACACACAGGTCTGATCCACTCCTCAGAAACCCTCGCATACAGGTCTGATCCACACCTCAGAAACACTCACACAGAGGTCTAAACAACACCTCAGAAACACTCTACACATCTCTGTTACCTCCTCAGAAACACTCACACACAGGTCTGATCCACACCTCAGAATCATTCACACACAGGTCTGATCCACACCTCAGAAACACTCACACACAGTTCTGTCACCTCCTCCGAAACACTCAGACACTGGTCTGATCCACTCCTCAGAAACACTCACACACAGATCTGTTCTCTCCTCAGAAACCCTCACACACTCGTTTATCAGCTCCTCAGAAGCACTCAGACACAGGTCTGATCCACTCCTCAGAAACACTTACACACAGATCCCTCACCTCCCCAGAAACACTCACACACACGGCTGTCACCTCCTCAGAAACACTCACACACAGGTCTGATCCACTCCTTAGAAACACTCACACACAGGTTTGATCCACACCTCAGAAACTCTCACACACAGGTCTGTCACCTCCTCAGAAACACTCACACACAGGTCTGATCCACACCTCAGAAACACTCACACACAGGTCTAATCAACACCTCAGAAACACTCACACACAATTCTCTCACCTCCTCCGAAACACTCACTCACAGGTCGGTCACCTCCTCAGAAACACTCACACACTGATCCATCCACTCCTCAGAAACACTCACACACAGGTCTGTCACCTCCTCAGAAACACTCACACACAGGTCTGATCCACACCTCAGAAACACTCACACACAGGTCTGTCACCTCCTCCGAAACACTCACACACACGTCTGATCCACACCTCAGAAACACTCACATACAGGTCTGTCACCTCCTCAGAAACACTCACACACAGGTCTGGTGCACACCTCAGAAACACTCACAGAGGTCTGTCACCTCCTGAGAAACACTCACACACTGATCCATCCACTCCTCAGAAACACTCACACACAGGTCTGTCACCTCCTCAGAAACACTCACACACAGGTCTGAACCACACCTCAGAAACACTCACACACATGTCTGTTACCTCCTCAGAAACACTAACACACATGTCTGATCCACACCTCAGAAACATTCACACACAGGTCTGATCCACACCTCAGAAACACTCACACACTGTTCTATCACCTCCTCCGAAACACTCACTCACGGGTCTGTCACCTCCTCAGAAACACTCACACACTGATCCATCCACTCCTCAGAAACACTCACACACAGGTCTGTCACCTCCTCAGAAACACTCACACACAGGTCTGATCCACACCTCAGAAACACTCACACACAGGTCTGTCACCTCCTCAGAAACACTCACACACAGGTCTGATCCACACCTCAGAAACACTCACACACAGGTCTGATCCACACCTCAAAAACACTCACACACAGGTCTGATCCACACCTCAGACACTCTCACACACAGGTCTGTCACTCCTCAGAAACGCTCACACACAGGTCTGATCCACTCCTCAGAAACACTCACACACAGATCTGTTCTCTCCTCAGAAACCCTCACACACTCATCTGTCAGCTCCTCAGAAGCACTCACTCACAGATCCCTCACCTCCTCAGAAACACTCACACACAGGGCTGTCAACTCCTCAGAAACACTCAAGACACAGGTCTGATCCACAGCTCAAAAACACTCACACACTGTTCTGTCACCTCCTCAGAAACACTCACACACAGGTCTGATCCACTCCTCAGAAACACCCACACACAGGTTTGATCCAAACCTCAGAAACTCTCACACACAGGTCTGTCACCTCCTCAGAAACACTCACACACAGGTCTGATCCACTCCTCATAAACACTCACACACAGGTTCCTCACCTCCTCAGAAACACTCATACACAGGTCTGTCACCTCCTCAGAAACACTCACACACAGGTCTGTCACCTCCTCAGAAACACTCACACACAGGTCTGATCCACTCCTCAGAAACCCTCGCATACAGGTCTGATCCACACCTCAGAAACACTCACACAGAGGTCTAAACAACACCTCAGAAACACTCATACACATCTCTGTTACCTCCTCAGAAACACTCACACACAGGTCTGATCCACACCTCAGAATCATTCACACACAGGTCTGATCCACACCTCAGAAACACTCACACACAGTTCTGTCACCTCCTCCGAAACACTCAGACACTGGTCTGATCCACTCCTCAGAAACACTCACACACAGATCTGTTCTCTCCTCAGAAACCCTCACACACTCGTTTATCAGCTCCTCAGAAGCACTCAGACACAGGTCTGATCCACTCCTCAGAAACACTTACACACAGATCCCTCACCTCCCCAGAAACACTCACACACACGGGCTGTCACCTCCTCAGAAACACTCAGACACAGGTCTGATCCACAGCTCAAAAACACTCACACACAGTTCTGTCACCTCCTCAGAAACACTCACACACAGGTCTGATCCACTCCTTAGAAACACTCACACACAGGTTTGATCCACACCTCAGAAACTCTCACACACAGGTCTGTCACCTCCTCAGAAACACTCACACACAGGTCTGATCCAACACCTCAGAAACACTCACACACAGGTCTAATCAACACCTCAGAAACACTCACACACAATTCTCTCACCTCCTCCGAAACACTCACTCACAGGTCGGTCACCTCCTCAGAAACACTCACACACTGATCCATCCACTCCTCAGAAACACTCACACACAGGTCTGTCACCTCCTCAGAAACACTCACACACAGGTCTGATCCACACCTCTGAAACACTCACACACAGGTCTCTCACCTCCTCAGAAACACTCACACACACGTCTGATCCACACCTCAGAAACACTCACATACAGGTCTGTCACCTCCTCAGAAACACTCACACACAGGTCTGATCCACTCCTAAGAAACACTCACACACAGATCTGATGCACACCTCAGAAACACTCACAGAGGTCTGTCACCTCCTG
>NW_027275290.1:0-62823 GCF_030028105.1 Mobula birostris
TCTCTGTCCCTGTCTGTATCTGTGATTCTCTCTCTGTTCCCCTCTGTGTATCTCTGATTCTCTCTCCCTCCGACACTGTGTGTATTTGTGATTCTCTCTCTCTCTGTTCCTGTGTTTATCTGTGATTCTCTCTCTCTGTCCCTGTGTGTATCTGTGATTCTCTCTCTCTCTGTCCCTGTGTGTATCTGTGATTCTCTCTGTGTGCCCTTCTGTGTATCTGTGATTCTCTCTCTCTGTCCCTGTGAAGTATCTGCGATTCCCTCTCTCTGTCCGTGTGTATCTGTGATTCTCTCTCTCTTCGACTCTGTGTGTATCTGTGATTCTCTCTTTCTCTGTCCCTGTGTGTATCTGTGATTCTCTCTCTGTCCCTGTCTGTATCTGTGATTCTCTCTCTGTGCCCCTCTGTGTATCTGTGATTCTCTCTCTCTGTCCCTGTGAGTATCTGTGATTCTCTCTCTCTGTCCCTGTGAGTAGCTGTGATTCCCTCTCTCTGTCCCTGTCTGTATCTGTGATTCTCTCTCTGTGTCCCTGTCTGTATCTGTGATTCTCTCTCTCTGTCCCTGTGTGCATTTGTGATCTCTCTCTCTGTCCCTGAGAGTATCTGTGATTCTCTCTCTCTCTGTCCATGTGTGTATCTGTGATTCTCTCTGTGCCCCTCTGTGTATCTCTGATTCTCTCTCACTCTGTCCCTGTGTGTATCTCTTGATTCTCTCTCCCTCTGTCCCTGTGTGTATCTGTGATTCACTCTCTCTCTGTCCCTGTGTGTATCTGCGATTCTCTCTCTGTGCCCCTCTGTGTATCTGTGATTCTCTCTCTCTGTCCCTCGGAGTATCTGTGATTCTCTCTCTCTGTCGCTGTGAGTATCTGTGATTCTCTCTCTCCGTCCATGTGTGTATCTGTGATTCTCTCTCTCTGTCGCTGTGAGTATCTGTGATTCTCTCTCTCTCTGTCCCTGTCTGTATCTGTGATTCTCTCTCTGTTCCCCTCTGTGTATCTCTGATTCTCTCTCCCTCCGACACTGTGTGTATTTGTGATTCTCTCTTTCTCTGTTCCTGTGTTTATCTGTGATTCTCTCTCTCTGTCCCTGTGTGTATCTGTGATTCTCTCTCTCTCTGTCCCTGTGTGTATCTGTGATTCTCTCTGTGTGCCCTTCTGTGTATCTGTGATTCTCTCTCTCTGTCCCTGTGAGTATCTGCGATTCCCTCTCTCTGTCCGTGTGTATCTGTGATTCTCTCTCTCTCTGTCGCTGTGAGTATCTGTTATTCTCTCCCTGTTCCTGTCTGTATCTGTGATTCTCTCAGTGCCCCTCTGTGTATCTCTGATTCTCTCTCTCTTCGACCCTGTGTGTATCTGTGATTCTCTCTTTCTCTGTCCCTGTGTGTATCTGTGATCTCTCTCTGTCCCTGTCTGTATCTGTGATCTCTCTCTATGCCCCTCTGTGTATCTGTGATTCTCTCTCTCTGTCCCTGTGAGTATCTGTGATTCTCTCTCTCTGTCCCTGTGAGTAGCTGTGATTCCCTCTCTGTGTCCCTGTGTTTATCTGTGATTTTCTCTCTCTGTCCCTGTGTGCATCTGTGATTCTCTCTCTCTCTGTCGCTGTGAGTATCTGTGAATCTCTCTCTCTCTGTTGCTTTGAGTTTCTGATTCTCTCTCTGTCCCTGTGTGTATCTGTGATTCTCTCTCTCTGTCCTGTCTGTATCTGTGCCCCTCTGTGTATCTCTGATTCTCTCCTCTCTCCGTCCCTGTGTTTATCTGTGACTCACTCTCTCTGTCCCTGTGAGTATCTGTAATACTCTCTCTCTGTTGCTGTGAGTATCTGTGATTCTCTCTCTCTGTGTCCCTGTCTGTATCTGTTATTCTCTGTCTCTGTTCCTGTGTGTATCTGTGATTCTCTCTCTCTCTGTCGCTGTGTGTATCTGTTATTCTCTCTCTGTCCCTGTCTGTATCTCTGATTCTCTCTCTGTGCCCCTCTGTGTATCTGTGAATCTCTGTCTCTGTTCCTGTGAGTATCTGTGATTCTCTCTCTCTCTGTCCCTCTATGTATCTGTTATTGTCTCTCTCTCTGTCCTGTGTGTATCTGTGATTCTCTCTCTCTCTGTCCCTGTGTGTATCTGTGATTCTCTCTCTCTCTGTCCCTGGGAGTATCTGTGATTCTCTCTCTCTGTCCATGTGTGTATCATGTGATTCTCTCTCTCTCTGTCGCTGTGAGTATCTGTGATTCTCTCTCTCTCTGTCCTGTGCCTATCTGTTATTCTCTCTCTGTCCCTGTCTGTATCGGTGATTCTCCCTCTCTTCCCTCTGTGTATCTCTGATTCTCTCTCTCTCCGACACTGTGTGTATTCTGATTCTCCCTCTCTCTGTCCATGTGTTTATCTGTGATTCTCTCTCTCCGTCCATGTGTTGTATCTGTGATTCTCTCTCTCTGTCGATGTGAGTATCTGTGATTCTCTCTCTCTCTGTCCCTGTCTGTATCTGTGATTCTCTCTCTGTTCCCCTCTGTGTATCTCTGATTCTCTCTCCCTCCGGACACTGTGTGTATTTGTGATTCTCTCTTTCTCTGTTCCTGTGTTTATCTGTGATTCTCTCTCTCTGTCCCTGTGTGTATCTGTGATTCTCTCTCTCTCTGTCCCTGTGTGTATCTGTGATTCTCTCTGTGTGCCCTTCTGTGTATCTGTGATTCTCTCTCTCTGTCCCTGTGAGTATCTGTGATTCTCTCTCTCTCTGTCCCCTGTGCCTATCTGTTATTCTCTCTCTGTCCCTGTCTGTATCGGTTGATTCTCCCTCTCTTCCCCTCTGTGTATCTCTGATTCTCTCTCTCTCCGACACTGTGTGTATTTCTGATTCTCCCTCTCTCTGTCCATGTGTTTATCTGTTATTCTCTCTCTCTGTCCCAGTGTGTAGCTGTGATTCTCTCTGTGTGCCCTTCTGTGTATCTGTGATTCTCTCTCTCTGTCCCTGTGAGTATCTGCGATTCCCTCTCTCTGTCCGTGTGTATCTGTGATTCTCTCTCTCTCTGTCGCTGTAAGTATCTGTGATTCTCTCTCTGTGTCCCTGTGTGTATCTGTGATTCTCTCTCTGTGCGTCCCTGTGTGTATCTGTGATTCTCTCTCTCTCTGTTGCTTTGAGTGTCTGATTCTCTCTCTGTCCCTGTGTGTATCTGTGATTCTCTCTCTCTCTCTGTTTCTGTGTGTATTTGTGATTCTCTCTCTCTGTCCCTGTCTGTATCTGTGCCCCTTTGTGTATCTCTGATTCTCTCTCTCTCTGTCCCTGTGTTCTTCTGTGATTCTCTCTCTCTGTCCCTTTGAGTATCTGTGATTCTCTCTCTCTGTTGCTGTGAGTATCTGTGATTCTCTCTCTCTGTGTCCCGTCTGTATCTGTTATTCTCTGTCCTCTGTTCCTGTGTGTATCTGTGATTCTCTCTCTCTCTGTCCTGTCTGTATCTGTGATTCTCTCTCTGTGCCCCTCTGTGTATCTCTGATTCTCTCTCTCTCCGACCCTGTGTGTAGCTGTGATCTCTCTCTCTGTCCCTGTGTGTATCTGTGATTCTCTCTCTCTGTCCCTGTGTGTATCTGTGATTCTCTCTCTGTGCCCCTCTGTGTATCTGTGTTCTCTCTCTCTGTCCCTGTGTGTATCTGTTATTCTCTCTCTGTCCCTGTCTGTATCTGTGATTCTCTCTCTGTTCCCCTCTGTGTATCTCTGATTCTCCCTCTCTCCGACACTGTGTGTATTTGTGATTCTCTCTCTCTCTGTTCCTGTGTGTATCTGTGATTCTCTCTCTCTCTGTCGCTGTGAGTATCTGTGATTCTCTCTCTGTGTCCCTGTGTGTATCTGTGGTTCTCTCTCTCTGTCCCTGTGTGTATTTGTGATTCTCTCTCTCTGTCCTTGTTTGTATCTGTTATTCTCTCTCTGTCCCTGTCTGTATCTGTGATTCTCTCTGTGCCCCTCTGTGTATCTCTGATTCTCTCTCTCTCCGACCTTGTGTGTATCTGTGATTCACTCTCTCTCTGTCCCTGTTTGTATCTGTGATTCTCTCTCTGTGCCCCTCTGTGTATCTGTGATTCTCTCTCTCTGTCCCTGTGAGTATCTGTGATTCTCTCTCTGTGTCCCTGTGTGTATCTGTGATTCACCCTCTCTGTCGCTGTGAGTATCTGTGATTCTCTCTCTGTGTCCCTGTGTGTATATGTTATTTTCTGTCTCTGTCGCTGTGTGTATCTGTGATTCTCTTTCTCTCTGTCCCTGTGTGTATCTGTGATTCTCTCTCTCTCTGTCCCTGTGTGTATCTGTGATTCTCTCTCTCTCTCTGTCCCTGTGAGTATCTGTGACTCTCTCTCTCTGTCCCTCTGTGTATCTGTTATTCTCTCTCTCTCTGTCCCTGTGTGTATCTGTGATTCTCTCTCTCTCTGTCCCTGTGTGTATCTGTGATTCTCTCTCTCTCTGTCCCTCTGTGTATCTGTTATTCTCTCTCTCTGTCCCTGTGTGTATCTGTCATTCTCTCTCTCTCTGTCCCTGTGTGTATCTGTGATGCTCTCTCTCTCTGTCGCTGTGTGTATCTGTGATTCTCTCTCTCTCTGTCCCTCTGTGTATCTGTTATTGTCTCTCTCTCTGTCCCTGTGTGTATCTGTGATTCTCTCTCTCTCTGTCCCTGTGTGTATCTGTGATTCTCTCTCTCTCTGTCCCTGGGAGTATCTGTGATTCTCTCTCTCTGTCCATGTGTGTATCTGTGATTCTCTCTCTCTCTCTCTTTCGCTGTGAGTATCTGTGATTCTCTCTCTCTCTGTCCCTGTGTCTATCTGTTATTCTCTCTCTGTCCCTGTCTGTATCGGTGATTCTCCCTCTCTTCCCTCTGTGTATCTCTGATTCTCTCTCTCTCCGACACTGTGTGTATTTGTGATTCTCCCTCTCTCTGTCCATGTGTTTATCTGTTATTCTCTCTCTCTGTCCCTGTGTGTAGCTGTGATTCTCTCTGTGTGCCCTTCTGTGTATCTGTGATTCTCTCTCTCTGTCCCTGTGAGTATCTGCGATTCCCTCTCTCTGTCCGTGTGTATCTGTGATTCTCTCTCTCTCTGTCGCTGTAAGTACTGTGATTCTCTCTCTGTGTCCCTGTGTGTATCTGTGATTCTCTCTCTGTGCGTCCCTGTGTGTATCTGTGATTCTCTCTCTCTCTGTTGCTTTGAGTGTCTGATTCTCTCTCTGTCCCTGTGTGTATCTGTGATTCTCTCTCTCTCTCTGTTTCTGTGTGTATTTGTAATTCTCTCTCTCTGTCCCTGTCTGTATCTGTGCCCCTTTGTGTATCTCTGATTCTCTCTCTCTCTGTCCCTGTGTTCATCTGTGATTCTCTCTCTCTGTCCCTTTGAGTATCTGTGATTCTCTCTCTCTGTTGCTGTGAGTATCTGTGATTCTCTCTCTCTGTGTCCCTGTCTGTATCTGTTATTCTCTGTCTCTGTTCCTGTGTGTATCTGTGATTCTCTCTCTCTCTGTCGCTGTGTGTATCTATTCTCTCTCTGTCCCTGTCTGTATCTGTCATTCTCTCTCTGTGCCCCTCTGTGTTTCTCTGATTCTCTCTCTCTCCGACCCTGTGTGTAGCTGTGATTCTCTCTCTCTGTCCCTGTGTGTATCTGTGATTCTATCTCTCTGTCCCTGTGTGTATCTGTGATTCTCTCTCTGTGCCCCTCTGTGTATCTGTGATTCTCTCTCTCTGTCCCTGTGTGTATCTGTTATTCTCTCTCTGTCCCTGTCTGTATCTGTGATTCTCTCTGTGCCCCTCTGTGTATCTCTGATTCTCTCTCTCTCTGTCCCTGTGTGTATCTGTGATTCACTCTCTCTCTGTCCCTGTGTGTATCTGTGATTCTCTCTCTGTGCCCCTCTGTGTATCTGTGATTCTCTCTCTCTGTCCATGTGCGTATCTGTGATTCTGTCTCTCTGTCGCTGTGAGTATCTGTGATTCTCTCTCTCTCTGTCCCTGTGTCTATCTGTTATTCTCTCTCTGTCCCTGTCTGTATCTGTGATTCTCTCTCTGTTCCCCTCTGTGTATCTCTGATTCTCTCTCTCTCCGACACTGTGTGTATTTGTGATTCTCTCTCTCTCTGTTCCTGTGTGTATCTGTGATTCTCTCTCTCTCTGTCGCTGTGAGTATCTGTGATTCTCTCTCTGTGTCCCTGTGTGTATCTGTGGTTCTCTCTCTCTGTCCCTGTGTGTATTTGTGATTCTCTCTCTCTGTCCTTGTGTGTATCTGTTATTCTCTCTCTGTCCCTGTCTGTATCTGTGATTCTCTGTGTGCCCCTCTGTGTATCTCTGATTCTCTCTCTCTCCGTCCCTGTGTGTATCTGTGATTCTCTCCCTCTCTGTCCCTGTGTGTATCTGTGATTCTCTCTCTCTTTCCCTGTGAGTATCTGTGATTCTCTCTCTCTGTCCATCTGTGTATCTGTGATTCTCGCTCTCTGTGTCCCTGTGTCTATCTGTTATTCTCTCTCTGTCCCTGTCTGTATCTGTGATTCTCTCTCTGTTCCCCTCTGTGTATCTCTGATTCTCTCTCTCTCCGACCCTGTGTGTATCTGTGATTCTCTCTCTCTCTGTCCCTGTGAGTATCTGTGATTCTCTCTCTCTGTCCAAGTGTGTATCTGTGATTCTCTCTCTCTCTGTCGCTGTGAGTATCTGTGATTCTCTCTCTGTGTCCCTGTCTGTATCTGTGATTCTCTCTCTCTGTCCCTGTGTGTATTTGTGATTCTCTCTCTTTGTCCGTGTGTATCTGTTATTCTCTCTCTGTCCCTGTCTGTATCTGAGATTCTCTCTGTGCCCCTCTGTGTATCTCTGATTCTCTCTCTCTCCGTCCTTGTGTGTATCTGTGATTCACTCTCTCTCTGTCCCTGTGTGTATCTGTGATTCTCTCTCTGTGCCCCTCTGTGTATCTGTGATTCTCTCTCTCTGTCCCTGTGAGTATCTGTGATTCTGTCTCTCTGTCGCTGTGAGTATCTGTGATTCTCTCTCTGTGTCCCTGTGTGTATCTGTGATTCACCCTCTCTGTCCCTGTGTGTATTTGTGATTCTCTCTCTCTGTGTCCCTGTGTCTCTCTGTTATTCTCTCTCTGTCCCTGTCTGTATCTGTGATTCTCTCTCTGTTCCCCTCTGTGTATCTGTGATTCTCTCTCTCTCCGACCCTGTGATTATCTGTGATTCTCTCTCTCTGTCCCTGTGAGTAGCTGTGATTCTCTCTCTCTGTCCATGTATGTATCTGTGATTCTCTCTCTCTCTCTGTCACTGTGAGTTTCTGTGATTCTCTCTCTGTGTCCCTGTGTGTATCTGTGATTTTCTGTCTCTGTCCCTGTGTGTATCTGTGATTCTCCTCTCTCTCTCTGTCCCTTTGAGTATCTGTGATTCTCTTTCTCTGGCCTTGTGTGTATCTGTGATTCTCTCTCTCTCTGTCCCTGTGTGTATCTGTGATTCTCTCTCTGTCTCTGTCCCTGTGAGTATCTGTGACTCTCTCTCTATGTCCCTGTGTGTATCTGTTATTCTCTCTCTCTCTGTCCCTGTGTGTATCTGTGATTCTCTCTCTCTCTGTCCCTCTGTGTATGTGTTATTCTCTCTCTCTCTGTCCCTGTGTGTATCTGTTATTCTCTCTCTCTCCGTCCCTGTGTGTATCTGTGATTCTCTCCCTCTCTGTCCCTGTGTGTATCTGTGATTCTCTCTCTCTGTCCCTGTGAGTATCTGTGATTCTCTCTCTCTGTCCATGTGTGTATCTGTGATTCTCGCTCTCTCTCTGTCACTGTGAGTATCTGTGATTCTCTCTCTCTGTGTCCCTGTGTCTCTCTGTTATTCTCTCTCTGTCCCTGTGTGTATCTGTGATTCTCTCTCTGTGCCCCTCTGTGTATCTGTGATTCTCTCTCTCTGTCCCTCTGAGTATCTGTGATTCTCTCTCTCTGTCGCTGTGAGTATCTGTGATTCTCTCTCTCTCTGTCCCTGTGTCTATCTGTTATTCTCTCTCTGTCCCTGTCTGTATCTGTGATTCTCTCTCTGTTCCCCTCTGTGTATCTCTGATTCTCTCTTTCTCCGACACTGTGTGTATTTGTGATTCTCTCTCTCTCTGTTCCTGTGTGTATCTGTGAGTCTCTCTCTCTCTGTCGCTGTGAGTATCTGTGATTCTCTCTCTGTGTCCCCGTCTGTATCTGTGATTCTCTCTCTCTGTCCCTGTGTGTATTTGTGATTCTCTCTCTTTGTCCCTGTGTGTATCTGTTATTCTCTCTCTGTCCCTGTCTGTATCTGTGATTCTCTCTGTGCCCCTCTGTGTATCTCTGATTCACTCTCTCTCCGTCCTTGTGTGTATCTGTGATTCACTCTCTCTCTGTCCCTGTGTGTATCTGTGATTCTCTCTCTGTGCCCTCTGTGTATCTGTGATTCTCTCTCTCTGTCCCTGTGAGTATCTGTGATTCTGTCTCTCTGTCGCTGTGAGTATCTGTGATTCTCTCTCTGTGTCCCTGTGTGTATCTGTGATTCACCCTCTCTGTCCCTGTGTGTATTTGTGATTCTCTCTCTCTCTCTGTCGCTGTGAGTATCTGTGATTCTCTCTCTGTGTCCCTGTGTGTATATGTTATTTTCTGTCTCTGTCGCTGTGTGTATCTGTGATTCTCTTTCTCTCTGTCCCTGTGTGTATCTGTTATTCTCTCTCTCTCTGTCCCTGTGTGTATCTGTTATTCTCTCTCTCTCTGTCCCTCTGTGTATCTGTGATTCTCTCTCTCTCTGTCCCTCTGTGTATCTGTTATTCTCTCTCTCTCTGTCCCTGTGTGTATCTGTCATTCTCTCTCTCTCTGTCCCTGTGTGTATCTGTGATGCTCTCTCTCTCTGTCGCTGTGTGTATCTGTGATTCTCTCTCTCTCTCTGTCCCTCTATGTATCTGTTATTGTCTCTCTCTCTGTCCCTGTGTGCATCTGTGATTCTCTCTCTCTCTGTCCCTGTGTGTATCTGTGATTCTCTCTCTCTCTGTCCCTGGGAGTATCTGTGATTCTCTCTCTCTGTCCATGTGTGTATCTGTGATTCTCTCTCTCTCTGTCGCTGTGAGTATCTGTGATTCTCTCTCTCTCTGTCCCTGTGCCTATCTGTTATTCTCTCTCTGTCCCTGTCTGTATCGGTGATTCTCCCTCTCTTCCCCTCTGTGTATCTCTGATTCTCTCTCTCTCCGACACTGTGTGTATTTCTGATTCTCTCTCTCTCTGTCCATGTGTTTATCTGTTATTCTCGCTCTCTGTCCCTGTGTGTAGCTGTGATTCTCTCTGTGTGCCCTTCTGTGTATCTGTGATTCTCTCTCTCTGTCCCTGTGAGTATCTGCGATTCCCTCTCTCTGTCCGTGTGTATCTGTGATTCTCTCTCTCTCTGTCGCTGTAAGTATCTGTGATTCTCTCTCTGTGTCCCTGTGTGTATCTGTGATTCTCTCTCTGTGCGTCCCTGTGTGTATCTGTGATTCTCTCTCTCTCTGTTGCTTTGAGTGTCTGATTCTCTCTCTGTCCCTGTGTGTATCTGTGATTCTCTCTCTCTCTCTGTTTCTGTGTGTATTTGTGATTCTCTCTCTCTGTCCCTGTCTGTATCTGTGCCCCTTTGTGTATCTCTGATTCTCTCTCTCTCTGTCCCTGTGTTCTTCTGTGATTCTCTCTCTCTGTCCCTTTGAGTATCTGTGATTCTCTCTCTCTGTTGCTGTGAGTATCTGTGATTCTCTCTCTCTGTGTCCCTGTCTGTATCTGTTATTCTCTGTCTCTGTTCCTGTGTGTATCTGTGATTCTCTCTCTCTCTGTCACTGTGTATATCTATTCTCTCTCTGTCCCTGTCTGTATCTGTGATTCTCTCTCTGTGCCCCTCTGTGTATCTCTGATTCTCTCTCTCTCCGACCCTGTGTGTAGCTGTGATTCTCTCTCTCTGTCCCTGTGTGTATCTGTGATTCTCTCTCTCTGTCCCTGTGTGTATCTGTGATTCTCTCTCTGTGCCCCTCTGTGTATCTGTGATTCTCTCTCTCTGTCCCTGTGTGTATCTGTTATTCTCTCTCTGTCCCTGTCTGTATCTGTGATTCTCTCTGTGCCCCTCTGTGTATCTCTGATTCTCTCTCTCTCTGTCCCTGTGTGTATCTGTGATTCACTCTCTCTCTGTCCCTGTGTGTATCTGTGATTCTCTCGCTGTGCCCCTCTGTGTATCTGTGATTCTCTCTCTCTGTCCATGTGCGTATCTGTGATTCTGTCTCTCTGTCGCTGTGAGTATCTGTGATTCTCTCTCTCTCTGTCCCTGTGTCTATCTGTTATTCTCTCTCTGTCCCTGTCTGTATCTGTGATTCTCTCTCTGTTCCCCTCTGTGTATCTCTGATTCTCTCTCTCTCCGACACTGTGTGTATTTGTGATTCTCTCTCTCTCTGTTCCTGTGTGTATCTGTGATTCTCTCTCTCTCTGTCGCTGTGAGTATCTGTGATTCTCTCTCTGTGTCCCTGTGTGTATCTGTGGTTCTCTCTCTCTATCCCTGTGTGTATTTGTGATTCTCTCTCTCTGTCCCTGTGTGTATCTGTGATTCTCTCTCTCTGTCCCTGTGTGTATCTGTGATTCTCTCTCTGTGCCCCTCTGTGTATCTGTGATTCTCTCTCTCTGTCCCTGTGTGTATCTGTTATTCTCTCTCTGTCCCTGTCTGTATCTGTGATTCTCTCTGTGCCCCTCTGTGTATCTCTGATTCTCTCTCTCTCTGTCCCTGTGTGTATCTGTGATTCACTCTCTCTCTGTCCCTGTGTGTATCTGTGATTCTCTCTCTGTGCCCCTCTGTGTATCTGTGATTCTCTCTCTCTGTCCATGTGCGTATCTGTGATTCTGTCTCTCTGTCGCTGTGAGTATCTGTGATTCTCTCTCTCTCTGTCCCTGTGTCTATCTGTTATTCTCTCTCTGTCCCTGTCTGTATCTGTGATTCTCTCTGTGCCCCTCTGTGTATCTCTGATTCTCTCTCTCTCTGTCCCTGTGTGTATCTGTGATTCACTCTCTCTCTGTCCCTGTGTGTATCTGTGATTCTCTCTCTGTGCCCCTCTGTGTATCTGTGATTCTCTCTCTCTGTCCATGTGCGTATCTGTGATTCTGTCTCTCTGTCGCTGTGAGTATCTGTGATTCTCTCTCTCTCTGTCCCTGTGTCTATCTGTTATTCTCTCTCTGTCCCTGTCTGTATCTGTGATTCTCTCTCTGTTCCCCTCTGTGTATCTCTGATTCTCTCTCTCTCCGACACTGTGTGTATTTGTGATTCTCTCTCTCTCTGTTCCTGTGTGTATCTGTGATTCTCTCTCTCTCTGTCGCTGTGAGTATCTGTGATTCTCTCTCTGTGTCCCTGTGTGTATCTGTGGTTCTCTCTCTCTGTCCCTGTGTGTATTTGTGATTCTCTCTCTCTGTCCTTGTGTGTATCTGTTATTCTCTCTCTGTCCCTGTCTGTATCTGTGATTCTCTGTGTGCCCCTCTGTGTATCTCTGATTCTCTCTCTCTCCGTCCCTGTGTGTATCTGTGATTCTCTCCCTCTCTGTCCCTGTGTGTATCTGTGATTCTCTCTCTCTTTCCCTGTGAGTATCTGTGATTCTCTCTCTCTGTCCATCTGTGTATCTGTGATTCTCGCTCTCTGTGTCCCTGTGTCTATCTGTTATTCTCTCTCTGTCCCTGTCTGTATCTGTGATTCTCTCTCTGTTCCCCTCTGTGTATCTCTGATTCTCTCTCTCTCCGACCCTGTGTGTATCTGTGATTCTCTCTCTCTCTGTCCCTGTGAGTATCTGTGATTCTCTCTCTCTGTCCAAGTGTGTATCTGTGATTCTCTCTCTCTCTGTCGCTGTGAGTATCTGTGATTCTCTCTCTGTGTCCCTGTCTGTATCTGTGATTCTCTCTCTCTGTCCCTGTGTGTATTTGTGATTCTCTCTCTTTGTCCGTGTGTATCTGTTATTCTCTCTCTGTCCCTGTCTGTATCTGAGATTCTCTCTGTGCCCCTCTGTGTATCTCTGATTCTCTCTCTCTCCGTCCTTGTGTGTATCTGTGATTCACTCTCTCTCTGTCCCTGTGTGTATCTGTGATTCTCTCTCTGTGCCCCTCTGTGTATCTGTGATTCTCTCTCTCTGTCCCTGTGAGTATCTGTGATTCTGTCTCTCTGTCGCTGTGAGTATCTGTGATTCTCTCTCTGTGTCCCTGTGTGTATCTGTGATTCACCCTCTCTGTCCCTGTGTGTATTTGTGATTCTCTCTCTCTGTGTCCCTGTGTCTCTCTGTTATTCTCTCTCTGTCCCTGTCTGTATCTGTGATTCTCTCTCTGTTCCCCTCTGTGTATCTGTGATTCTCTCTCTCTCCGACCCTGTGATTATCTGTGATTCTCTCTCTCTGTCCCTGTGAGTAGCTGTGATTCTCTCTCTCTGTCCATGTATGTATCTGTGATTCTCTCTCTCTCTCTGTCACTGTGAGTTTCTGTGATTCTCTCTCTGTGTCCCTGTGTGTATCTGTGATTTTCTGTCTCTGTCCCTGTGTGTATCTGTGATTCTCTCTCTCTCTCTGTCCCTTTGAGTATCTGTGATTCTCTTTCTCTGGCCTTGTGTGTATCTGTGATTCTCTCTCTCTCTGTCCCTGTGTGTATCTGTGATTCTCTCTCTGTCTCTGTCCCTGTGAGTATCTGTGACTCTCTCTCTATGTCCCTGTGTGTATCTGTTATTCTCTCTCTCTCTGTCCCTGTGTGTATCTGTGATTCTCTCTCTCTCTGTCCCTCTGTGTATGTGTTATTCTCTCTCTCTCTGTCCCTGTGTGTATCTGTTATTCTCCCTCTCTCCGTCCCTGTGTGTATCTGTGATTCTCTCCCTCTCTGTCCCTGTGTGTATCTGTGATTCTCTCTCTCTGTCCCTGTGAGTATCTGTGATTCTCTCTCTCTGTCCATGTGTGTATCTGTGATTCTCGCTCTCTCTCTGTCACTGTGAGTATCTGTGATTCTCTCTCTCTGTGTCCCTGTGTCTCTCTGTTATTCTCTCTCTGTCCCTGTGTGTATCTGTGATTCTCTCTCTGTGCCCCTCTGTGTATCTGTGATTCTCTCTCTCTGTCCCTCTGAGTATCTGTGATTCTCTCTCTCTGTCGCTGTGAGTATCTGTGATTCTCTCTCTCTCTGTCCCTGTGTCTATCTGTTATTCTCTCTCTGTCCCTGTCTGTATCTGTGATTCTCTCTCTGTTCCCCTCTGTGTATCTCTGATTCTCTCTTTCTCCGACACTGTGTGTATTTGTGATTCTCTCTCTCTCTGTTCCTGTGTGTATCTGTGAGTCTCTCTCTCTCTGTCGCTGTGAGTATCTGTGATTCTCTCTCTGTGTCCCCGTCTGTATCTGTGATTCTCTCTCTCTGTCCCTGTGTGTATTTGTGATTCTCTCTCTTTGTCCCTGTGTGTATCTGTTATTCTCTCCCTGTCCCTGTCTGTATCTGTGATTCTCTCTGTGCCCCTCTGTGTATCTCTGATTCACTCTCTCTCCGTCCTTGTGTGTATCTGTGATTCACTCTCTCTCTGTCCCTGTGTGTATCTGTGATTCTCTCTCTGTGCCCCTCTGTGTATCTGTGATTCTCTCTCTCTGTCCCTGTGAGTATCTGTGATTCTGTCTCTCTGTCGCTGTGAGTATCTGTGATTCTCTCTCTGTGTCCCTGTGTGTATCTGTGATTCACCCTCTCTGTCCCTGTGTGTATTTGTGATTCTCTCTCTCTCTCTGTCGCTGTGAGTATCTGTGATTCTCTCTCTGTGTCCCTGTGTGTATATGTTATTTTCTGTCTCTGTCGCTGTGTGTATCTGTGATTCTCTTTCTCTCTGTCCCTGTGTGTATCTGTTATTCTCTCTCTCTCTGTCCCTGTGTGTATCTGTTATTCTCTCTCTCTCTGTCCCTCTGTGTATCTGTGATTCTCTCTCTCTCTGTCCCTCTGTGTATCTGTTATTCTCTCTCTCTCTGTCCCTGTGTGTATCTGTCATTCTCTCTCTCTCTGTCCCTGTGTGTATCTGTGATGCTCTCTCTCTCTGTCGCTGTGTGTATCTGTGATTCTCTCTCTCTCTCTGTCCCTCTATGTATCTGTTATTGTCTCTCTCTCTGTCCCTGTGTGCATCTGTGATTCTCTCTCTCTCTGTCCCTGTGTGTATCTGTGATTCTCTCTCTCTCTGTCCCTGGGAGTATCTGTGATTCTCTCTCTCTGTCCATGTGTGTATCTGTGATTCTCTCTCTCTCTGTCGCTGTGAGTATCTGTGATTCTCTCTCTCTCTGTCCCTGTGCCTATCTGTTATTCTCTCTCTGTCCCTGTCTGTATCGGTGATTCTCCCTCTCTTCCCCTCTGTGTATCTCTGATTCTCTCTCTCTCCGACACTGTGTGTATTTCTGATTCTCTCTCTCTCTGTCCATGTGTTTATCTGTTATTCTCGCTCTCTGTCCCTGTGTGTAGCTGTGATTCTCTCTGTGTGCCCTTCTGTGTATCTGTGATTCTCTCTCTCTGTCCCTGTGAGTATCTGCGATTCCCTCTCTCTGTCCGTGTGTATCTGTGATTCTCTCTCTCTCTGTCGCTGTAAGTATCTGTGATTCTCTCTCTGTGTCCCTGTGTGTATCTGTGATTCTCTCTCTGTGCGTCCCTGTGTGTATCTGTGATTCTCTCTCTCTCTGTTGCTTTGAGTGTCTGATTCTCTCTCTGTCCCTGTGTGTATCTGTGATTCTCTCTCTCTCTCTGTTTCTGTGTGTATTTGTGATTCTCTCTCTCTGTCCCTGTCTGTATCTGTGCCCCTTTGTGTATCTCTGATTCTCTCTCTCTCTGTCCCTGTGTTCTTCTGTGATTCTCTCTCTCTGTCCCTTTGAGTATCTGTGATTCTCTCTCTCTGTTGCTGTGAGTATCTGTGATTCTCTCTCTCTGTGTCCCTGTCTGTATCTGTTATTCTCTGTCTCTGTTCCTGTGTGTATCTGTGATTCTCTCTCTCTCTGTCACTGTGTATATCTATTCTCTCTCTGTCCCTGTCTGTATCTGTGATTCTCTCTCTGTGCCCCTCTGTGTATCTCTGATTCTCTCTCTCTCCGACCCTGTGTGTAGCTGTGATTCTCTCTCTCTGTCCCTGTGTGTATCTGTGATTCTCTCTCTCTGTCCCTGTGTGTATCTGTGATTCTCTCTCTGTGCCCCTCTGTGTATCTGTGATTCTCTCTCTCTGTCCCTGTGTGTATCTGTTATTCTCTCTCTGTCCCTGTCTGTATCTGTGATTCTCTCTGTGCCCCTCTGTGTATCTCTGATTCTCTCTCTCTCTGTCCCTGTGTGTATCTGTGATTCACTCTCTCTCTGTCCCTGTGTGTATCTGTGATTCTCTCGCTGTGCCCCTCTGTGTATCTGTGATTCTCTCTCTCTGTCCATGTGCGTATCTGTGATTCTGTCTCTCTGTCGCTGTGAGTATCTGTGATTCTCTCTCTCTCTGTCCCTGTGTCTATCTGTTATTCTCTCTCTGTCCCTGTCTGTATCTGTGATTCTCTCTCTGTTCCCCTCTGTGTATCTCTGATTCTCTCTCTCTCCGACACTGTGTGTATTTGTGATTCTCTCTCTCTCTGTTCCTGTGTGTATCTGTGATTCTCTCTCTCTCTGTCGCTGTGAGTATCTGTGATTCTCTCTCTGTGTCCCTGTGTGTATCTGTGGTTCTCTCTCTCTATCCCTGTGTGTATTTGTGATTCTCTCTCTCTGTCCCTGTGTGTATCTGTGATTCTCTCTCTCTGTCCCTGTGTGTATCTGTGATTCTCTCTCTGTGCCCCTCTGTGTATCTGTGATTCTCTCTCTCTGTCCCTGTGTGTATCTGTTATTCTCTCTCTGTCCCTGTCTGTATCTGTGATTCTCTCTGTGCCCCTCTGTGTATCTCTGATTCTCTCTCTCTCTGTCCCTGTGTGTATCTGTGATTCACTCTCTCTCTGTCCCTGTGTGTATCTGTGATTCTCTCTCTGTGCCCCTCTGTGTATCTGTGATTCTCTCTCTCTGTCCATGTGCGTATCTGTGATTCTGTCTCTCTGTCGCTGTGAGTATCTGTGATTCTCTCTCTCTCTGTCCCTGTGTCTATCTGTTATTCTCTCTCTGTCCCTGTCTGTATCTGTGATTCTCTCTCTGTTCCCCTCTGTGTATCTCTGATTCTCCCTCTCTCCGACACTGTGTGTATTTGTGATTCTCTCTCTCTCTGTTCCTGTGTGTATCTGTGATTCTCTCTCTCTCTGTCGCTGTGAGTATCTGTGATTCTCTCTCTGTGTCCCTGTGTGTATCCGTGGTTCTCTCTCTCTGTCCCTGTGTGTATTTGTGATTCTCTCTCTCTGTCCTTGTGTGTATCTGTTATTCTCTCTCTGTCCCTGTCTGTATCTGTGATTCTCTCTGTGCCCCTCTGTGTATCTCTGATTCTCTCTCTCTCCGACCTTGTGTGTATCTGTGATTCACTCTCTCTCTGTCCCTGTTTGTATCTGTGATTCTCTCTCTGTGCCCCTCTGTGTATCTGTGATTCTCTCTCTCTGTCCCTGTGAGTATCTGTGATTCTCTCTCTGTGTCCCTGTGTGTATCTGTGATTCACCCTCTCTGTCGCTGTGAGTATCTGTGATTCTCTCTCTGTGTCCCTGTGTGTATATGTTATTTTCTGTCTCTGTCGCTGTGTGTATCTGTGATTCTCTTTCTCTCTGTCCCTGTGTGTATCTGTGATTCTCTCTCTCTCTGTCCCTGTGTGTATCTGTGATTCTCTCTCTCTCTCTGTCCCTGTGAGTATCTGTGACTCTCTCTCTCTGTCCCTCTGTGTATCTGTTATTCTCTCTCTCTCTGTCCCTGTGTGTATCTGTGATTCTCTCTCTCTCTGTCCCTGTGTGTATCTGTGATTCTCTCTCTCTCTGTCCCTCTGTGTATCTGTTATTCTCTCTCTCTCTGTCCCTGTGTGTATCTGTCATTCTCTCTCTCTCTGTCCCTGTGTGTATCTGTGATGCTCTCTCTCTCTGTCGCTGTGTGTATCTGTGATTCTCTCTCTCTCTGTCCCTCTGTGTATCTGTTATTGTCTCTCTCTCTGTCCCTGTGTGTATCTGTGATTCTCTCTCTCTCTGTCCCTGTGTGTATCTGTGATTCTCTCTCTCTCTGTCCCTGGGAGTATCTGTGATTCTCTCTCTCTGTCCATGTGTGTATCTGTGATTCTCTCTCTCTCTCTCTTTCGCTGTGAGTATCTGTGATTCTCTCTCTCTCTGTCCCTGTGTCTATCTGTTATTCTCTCTCTGTCCCTGTCTGTATCGGTGATTCTCCCTCTCTTCCCCTCTGTGTATCTCTGATTCTCTCTCTCTCCGACACTGTGTGTATTTGTGATTCTCCCTCTCTCTGTCCATGTGTTTATCTGTTATTCTCTCTCTCTGTCCCTGTGTGTAGCTGTGATTCTCTCTGTGTGCCCTTCTGTGTATCTGTGATTCTCTCTCTCTGTCCCTGTGAGTATCTGCGATTCCCTCTCTCTGTCCGTGTGTATCTGTGATTCTCTCTCTCTCTGTCGCTGTAAGTATCTGTGATTCTCTCTCTGTGTCCCTGTGTGTATCTGTGATTCTCTCTCTGTGCGTCCCTGTGTGTATCTGTGATTCTCTCTCTCTCTGTTGCTTTGAGTGTCTGATTCTCTCTCTGTCCCTGTGTGTATCTGTGATTCTCTCTCTCTCTCTGTTTCTGTGTGTATTTGTGATTCTCTCTCTCTGTCCCTGTCTGTATCTGTGCCCCTTTGTGTATCTCTGATTCTCTCTCTCTCTGTCCCTGTGTTCATCTGTGATTCTCTCTCTCTGTCCCTTTGAGTATCTGTGATTCTCTCTCTCTGTTGCTGTGAGTATCTGTGATTCTCTCTCTCTGTGTCCCTGTCTGTATCTGTTATTCTCTGTCTCTGTTCCTGTGTGTATCTGTGATTCTCTCTCTCTCTGTCGCTGTGTGTATCTATTCTCTCTCTGTCCCTGTCTGTATCTGTCATTCTCTCTCTGTGCCCCTCTGTGTATCTCTGATTCTCTCTCTCTCCGACCCTGTGTGTAGCTGTGATTCTCTCTCTCTGTCCCTGTGTGTATCTGTGATTCTATCTCTCTGTCCCTGTGTGTATCTGTGATTCTCTCTCTGTGCCCATCCGTGTATCTGTGATTCTCTCTCTCTGTCCCTGTGTGTATCTGTTATTCTCTCTCTGTCCCTGTCTGTATCTGTGATTCTCTCTGTGCCCCTCTGTGTATCTCTGATTCTCTCTCTCTCTGTCCCTGTGTGTATCTGTGATTCACTCTCTCTCTGTCCCTGTGTGTATCTGTGATTCTCTCTCTGTGCCCCTCTGTGTATCTGTGATTCTCTCTCTCTGTCCATGTGCGTATCTGTGATTCTGTCTCTCTGTCGCTGTGAGTATCTGTGATTCTCTCTCTCTCTGTCCCTGTGTCTATCTGTTATTCTCTCTCTGTCCCTGTCTGTATCTGTGATTCTCTCTCTGTTCCCCTCTGTGTATCTCTGATTCTCTCTCTCTCCGACACTGTGTGTATTTGTGATTCTCTCTCTCTCTGTTCCTGTGTGTATCTGTGATTCTCTCTCTCTCTGTCACTGTGAGTATCTGTGATTCTCTCTCTGTGTCCCTGTGTGTATCTGTGGTTCTCTCTCTCTGTCCCTTTGTGTATTTGTGATTCTCTCTCTCTGTCCTTGTGTGTATCTGTTATTCTCTCTCTGTCCCTGTCTGTATCTGTGATTCTCTGTGTGCCCCTCTGTGTATCTCTGATTCTCTCTCTCTCCGTCCCTGTGTGTATCTGTGATTCTCTCCCTCTCTGTCCCTGTGTGTATCTGTGATTCTCTCTCTCTTTCCCTGTGAGTATCTGTGATTCTCTCTCTCTGTCCATCTGTGTATCTGTGATTCTCGCTCTCTGTGTCCCTGTGTCTATCTGTTATTCTCTCTCTGTCCCTGTCTGTATCTGTGATTCTCTCTCTGTTCCCCTCTGTGTATCTCTGATTCTCTCTCTCTCCGACCCTGTGTGTATCTGTGATTCTCTCTCTCTCTGTCCCTGTGAGTATCTGTGATTCTCTCTCTCTGTCCAAGTGTGTATCTGTGATTCTCTCTCTCTCTGTCGCTGTGAGTATCTGTGATTCTCTCTCTGTGTCCCTGTCTGTATCTGTGATTCTCTCTCTCTGTCCCTGTGTTCATCTGTGATTCTCTCTCTCTGTCCCTTTGAGTATCTGTGATTCTCTCTCTCTGTTGCTGTGAGTATCTGTGATTCTCTCTCTCTGTGTCCCTGTCTGTATCTGTTATTCTCTGTCTCTGTTCCTGTGTGTATCTGTGATTCTCTCTCTCTCTGTCGCTGTGTGTATCTATTCTCTCTCTGTCCCTGTCTGTATCTGTCATTCTCTCTCTGTGCCCCTCTGTGTATCTCTGATTCTCTCTCTCTCCGACCCTGTGTGTAGCTGTGATTCTCTCTCTCTGTCCCTGTGTGTATCTGTGATTCTATCTCTCTGTCCCTGTGTGTATCTGTGATTCTCTCTCTGTGCCCATCCGTGTATCTGTGATTCTCTCTCTCTGTCCCTGTGTGTATCTGTTATTCTCTCTCTGTCCCTGTCTGTATCTGTGATTCTCTCTGTGCCCCTCTGTGTATCTCTGATTCTCTCTCTCTCTGTCCCTGTGTGTATCTGTGATTCACTCTCTCTCTGTCCCTGTGTGTATCTGTGATTCTCTCTCTGTGCCCCTCTGTGTATCTGTGATTCTCTCTCTCTGTCCATGTGCGTATCTGTGATTCTGTCTCTCTGTCGCTGTGAGTATCTGTGATTCTCTCTCTCTCTGTCCCTGTGTCTATCTGTTATTCTCTCTCTGTCCCTGTCTGTATCTGTGATTCTCTCTCTGTTCCCCTCTGTGTATCTCTGATTCTCTCTCTCTCCGACACTGTGTGTATTTGTGATTCTCTCTCTCTCTGTTCCTGTGTGTATCTGTGATTCTCTCTCTCTCTGTCGCTGTGAGTATCTGTGATTCTCTCTCTGTGTCCCTGTGTGTATCTGTGGTTCTCTCTCTCTGTCCCTTTGTGTATTTGTGATTCTCTCTCTCTGTCCTTGTGTGTATCTGTTATTCTCTCTCTGTCCCTGTCTGTATCTGTGATTCTCTGTGTGCCCCTCTGTGTATCTCTGATTCTCTCTCTCTCCGTCCCTGTGTGTATCTGTGATTCTCTCCCTCTCTGTCCCTGTGTGTATCTGAGATTCTCTCTCTCTTTCCCTGTGAGTATCTGTGATTCTCTCTCTCTGTCCATCTGTGTATCTGTGATTCTCGCTCTCTGTGTCCCTGTGTCTATCTGTTATTCTCTCTCTGTCCCTGTCTGTATCTGTGATTCTCTCTCTGTTCCCCTCTGTGTATCTCTGATTCTCTCTCTCTCCGACCCTGTGTGTATCTGTGATTCTCTCTCTCTCTGTCCCTGTGAGTATCTGTGATTCTCTCTCTCTGTCCAAGTGTGTATCTGTGATTCTCTCTCTCTCTGTCGCTGTGAGTATCTGTGATTCTCTCTCTGTGTCCCTGTCTGTATCTGTGATTCTCTCTCTCTGTCCCTGTGTGTATTTGTGATTCTCTCTCTTTGTCCGTGTGTATCTGTTATTCTCTCTCTGTCCCTGTCTGTATCTGAGATTCTCTCTGTTCCCCTCTGTGTATCTCTGATTCTCTCTCTCTCCGACCCTGTGTGTATCTGTGATTCTCTCTCTCTCTGTCCCTGTGAGTATCTGTGATTCTCTCTCTCTGTCCAAGTGTGTATCTGTGATTCTCTCTCTCTCTGTCGCTGTGAGTATCTGTGATTCTCTCTCTGTGTCCCTGTCTGTATCTGTGATTCTCTCTCTCTGTCCCTGTGTGTATTTGTGATTCTCTCTCTTTGTCCGTGTGTATCTGTTATTCTCTCTCTGTCCCTGTCTGTATCTGAGATTCTCTCTGTTCCCCTCTGTGTATCTCTGATTCTCTCTCTCTCCGACCCTGTGATTATCTGTGATTCTCTCTCTCTGTCCCTGTGAGTAGCTGTGATTCTCTCTCTCTGTCCATGTATGTATCTGTGATTCTCTCTCTCTCTCTGTCACTGTGAGTTTCTGTGATTCTCTCTCTGTGTCCCTGTGTGTATCTGTGATTTTCTGTCTCTGTCCCTGTGTGTATCTGTGATTCTCTCTCTCTCTCTGTCCCTTTGAGTATCTGTGATTCTCTTTCTCTGGCCTTGTGTGTATCTGTGATTCTCTCTCTCTCTGTCCCTGTGTGTATCTGTGATTCTCTCTCTGTCTCTGTCCCTGTGAGTATCTGTGACTCTCTCTCTATGTCCCTGTGTGTATCTGTTATTCTCTCTCTCTCTGTCCCTGTGTGTATCTGTGATTCTCTCTCTCTCTGTCCCTCTGTGTATGTGTTATTCTCTCTCTCTCTGTCCCTGTGTGTATCTGTTATTCTCTCTCTCTCCGTCCCTGTGTGTATCTGTGATTCTCTCCCTCTCTGTCCCTGTGTGTATCTGTGATTCTCTCTCTCTGTCCCTGTGAGTATCTGTGATTCTCTCTCTCTGTCCATGTGTGTATCTGTGATTCTCGCTCTCTCTCTGTCACTGTGAGTATCTGTGATTCTCTCTCTCTGTGTCCCTGTGTCTCTCTGTTATTCTCTCTCTGTCCCTGTGTGTATCTGTGATTCTCTCTCTGTGCCCCTCTGTGTATCTGTGATTCTCTCTCTCTGTCCCTCTGAGTATCTGTGATTCTCTCTCTCTGTCGCTGTGAGTATCTGTGATTCTCTCTCTCTCTGTCCCTGTGTCTATCTGTTATTCTCTCTCTGTCCCTGTCTGTATCTGTGATTCTCTCTCTGTTCCCCTCTGTGTATCTCTGATTCTCTCTCTCTCCGACACTGTGTGTATTTGTGATTCTCTCTCTCTCTGTTCCTGTGTGTATCTGTGAGTCTCTCTCTCTCTGTCGCTGTGAGTATCTGTGATTCTCTCTCTGTGTCCCCGTCTGTATCTGTGATTCTCTCTCTCTGTCCCTGTGTGTATTTGTGATTCTCTCTCTTTGTCCCTGTGTGTATCTGTTATTCTCTCTCTGTCCCTGTCTGTATCTGTGATTCTCTCTGTGCCCCTCTGTGTATCTCTGATTCACTCTCTCTCCGTCCTTGTGTGTATCTGTGATTCACTCTCTCTCTGTCCCTGTGTGTATCTGTGATTCTCTCTCTGTGCCCCTCTGTGTATCTGTGATTCTCTCTCTCTGTCCCTGTGAGTATCTGTGATTCTGTCTCTCTGTCGCTGTGAGTATCTGTGATTCTCTCTCTGTGTCCCTGTGTGTATCTGTGATTCACCCTCTCTGTCCCTGTGTGTATTTGTGATTCTCTCTCTCTCTCTGTCGCTGTGAGTATCTGTGATTCTCTCTCTGTGTCCCTGTGTGTATATGTTATTTTCTGTCTCTGTCGCTGTGTGTATCTGTGATTCTCTTTCTCTCTGTCCCTGTGTGTATCTGTTATTCTCTCTCTCTCTGTCCCTGTGTGTATCTGTTATTCTCTCTCTCTCTGTCCCTGTGTGTATCTGTGATTCTCTCTCTCTCTGTCCCTCTGTGTATCTGTTATTCTCTCTCTCTCTGTCCCTGTGTGTATCTGTCATTCTCTCTCTCTCTGTCCCTGTGTGTATCTGTGATGCTCTCTCTCTCTGTCGCTGTGTGTATCTGTGATTCTCTCTCTCTCTCTGTCCCTCTATGTATCTGTTATTGTCTCTCTCTCTGTCCCTGTGTGCATCTGTGATTCTCTCTCTCTCTGTCCCTGTGTGTATCTGTGATTCTCTCTCTCTCTGTCCCTGGGAGTATCTGTGATTCTCTCTCTCTGTCCATGTGTGTATCTGTGATTCTCTCTCTCTCTGTCGCTGTGAGTATCTGTAATTCTCTCTCTCTCTGTCCCTGTGCCTATCTGTTATTCTCTCTCTGTCCCTGTCTGTATCGGTGATTCTCCCTCTCTTCCCCTCTGTGTATCTCTGATTCTCTCTCTCTCCGACACTGTGTGTATTTCTGATTCTCTCTCTCTCTGTCCATGTGTTTATCTGTTATTCTCGCTCTCTGTCCCTGTGTGTAGCTGTGATTCTCTCTGTGTGCCCTTCTGTGTATCTGTGATTCTCTCTCTCTGTCCCTGTGAGTATCTGCGATTCCCTCTCTCTGTCCGTGTGTATCTGTGATTCTCTCTCTCTCTGTCGCTGTAAGTATCTGTGATTCTCTCTCTGTGTCCCTGTGTGTATCTGTGATTCTCTCTCTGTGCGTCCCTGTGTGTATCTGTGATTCTCTCTCTCTCTGTTGCTTTGAGTGTCTGATTCTCTCTCTGTCCCTGTGTGTATCTGTGATTCTCTCTCTCTCTCTGTTTCTGTGTGTATTTGTGATTCTCTCTCTCTGTCCCTGTCTGTATCTGTGCCCCTTTGTGTATCTCTGATTCTCTCTCTCTCTGTCCCTGTGTTCTTCTGTGATTCTCTCTCTCTGTCCCTTTGAGTATCTGTGATTCTCTCTCTCTGTTGCTGTGAGTATCTGTGATTCTCTCTCTCTGTGTCCCTGTCTGTATCTGTTATTCTCTGTCTCTGTTCCTGTGTGTATCTGTGATTCTCTCTCTCTCTGTCACTGTGTATATCTATTCTCTCTCTGTCCCTGTCTGTATCTGTGATTTTCTCTCTGTGCCCCTCTGTGTATCTCTGATTCTCTCTCTCTCCGACCCTGTGTGTAGCTGTGATTCTCTCTCTCTGTCCCTGTGTGTATCTGTGATTCTCTCTCTCTGTCCCTGTGTGTATCTGTGATTCTCTCTCTGTGCCCCTCTGTGTATCTGTGATTCTCTCTCTCTGTCCCTGTGTGTATCTGTTATTCTCTCTCTGTCCCTGTCTGTATCTGTGATTCTCTCTGTGCCCCTCTGTGTATCTCTGATTCTCTCTCTCTCTGTCCCTGTGTGTATCTGTGATTCACTCTCTCTCTGTCCCTGTGTGTATCTGTGATTCTCTCGCTGTGCCCCTCTGTGTATCTGTGATTCTCTCTCTCTGTCCATGTGCGTATCTGTGATTCTGTCTCTCTGTCGCTGTGAGTATCTGTGATTCTCTCTCTCTCTGTCCCTGTGTCTATCTGTTATTCTCTCTCTGTCCCTGTCTGTATCTGTGATTCTCTCTCTGTTCCCCTCTGTGTATCTCTGATTCTCTCTCTCTCCGACACTGTGTGTATTTGTGATTCTCTCTCTCTCTGTTCCTGTGTGTATCTGTGATTCTCTCTCTCTCTGTCGCTGTGAGTATCTGTGATTCTCTCTCTGTGTCCCTGTGTGTATCTGTGGTTCTCTCTCTCTGTCCCTGTGTGTATTTGTGATTCTCTCTCTCTGTCCTTGTGTGTATCTGTTATTCTCTCTCTGTCCCTGTCTGTATCTGTGATTCTCTCTGTGCCCCTCTGTGTATCTCTGATTCTCTCTCTCTCCGACCTTGTGTGTATCTGTGATTCACTCTCTCTCTGTCCCTGTTTGTATCTGTGATTCTCTCTCTGTGCCCCTCTGTGTATCTGTGATTCTCTCTCTCTGTCCCTGTGAGTATCTGTGATTCTGTCTCTCTGTCGCTGTGAGTATCTGTGATTCTCTCTCTGTGTCCCTGTGTGTATCTGTGATTCACCCTCTCTGTCCCTGTGTGTATTTGTGATTCTCTCTCTCTCTCTCTGTCGCTGTGAGTATCTGTGATTCTCTCTCTGTGTCCCTGTGTGTATATGTTATTTTCTGTCTCTGTCGCTGTGTGTATCTGTGATTCTCTCTCTCTCTGTCCCTGTGTGTATCTGTGATTCTCTCTCTCTCTGTCCCTGTGTGTATCTGTGATTCTCTCTCTCTCTCTGTCCCTGTGAGTATCTGTGACTCTCTCTCTCTGTCCCTCTGTGTATCTGTTATTCTCTCTCTCTCTGTCCCTGTGTGTATCTGTGATTCTCTCTCTCTCTGTCCCTGTGTGTATCTGTGATTCTCTCTCTCTCTGTCCCTCTGTGTATCTGTTATTCTCTCTCTCTCTGTCCCTGTGTGTATCTGTCATTCTCTCTCTCTCTGTCCCTGTGTGTATCTGTGATGCTCTCTCTCTCTGTCGCTGTGTGTATCTGTGATTCTCTCTCTCTCTGTCCCTCTGTGTATCTGTTATTGTCTCTCTCTCTGTCCCTGTGTGTATCTGTGATTCTCTCTCTCTCTGTCCCTGTGTGTATCTGTGATTCTCTCTCTCTCTGTCCCTGGGAGTATCTGTGATTCTCTCTCTCTGTCCATGTGTGTATCTGTGATTCTCTCTCTCTCTCTGTCGCTGTGAGTATCTGTGATTCTCTCTCTCTCTGTCCCTGTGTCTATCTGTTATTCTCTCTCTGTCCCTGTCTGTATCGGTGATTCTCCCTCTCTTCCCCTCTGTGTATCTCTGATTCTCTCTCTCTCCGACACTGTGTGTATTTGTGATTCTCCCTCTCTCTGTCCATGTGTTTATCTGTTATTCTCTCTCTCTGTCCCTGTGTGTAGCTGTGATTCTCTCTGTGTGCCCTTCTGTGTATCTGTGATTCTCTCTCTCTGTCCCTGTGAGTATCTGCGATTCCCTCTCTCTGTCCGTGTGTATCTGTGATTCTCTCTCTCTCTGTCGCTGTAAGTATCTGTGATTCTCTCTCTGTGTCCCTGTGTGTATCTGTGATTCTCTCTCTGTGCGTCCCTGTGTGTATCTGTGATTCTCTCTCTCTCTGTTGCTTTGAGTGTCTGATTCTCTCTCTGTCCCTGTGTGTATCTGTGATTCTCTCTCTCTCTCTGTTTCTGTGTGTATTTGTGATTCTCTCTCTCTGTCCCTGTCTGTATCTGTGCCCCTTTGTGTATCTCTGATTCTCTCTCTCTCTGTCCCTGTGTTCATCTGTGATTCTCTCTCTCTGTCCCTTTGAGTATCTGTGATTCTCTCTCTCTGTTGCTGTGAGTATCTGTGATTCTCTCTCTCTGTGTCCCTGTCTGTATCTGTTATTCTCTGTCTCTGTTCCTGTGTGTATCTGTGATTCTCTCTCTCTCTGTCGCTGTGTGTATCTATTCTCTCTCTGTCCCTGTCTGTATCTGTGATTCTCTCTCTGTGACCCTCTGTGTATCTCTGATTCTCTCTCTCTCCGACCCTGTGTGTAGCTGTGATTCTCTCTCTCTGTCCCTGTGTGTATCTGTGATTCTATCTCTCTGTCCCTGTGTGTATCTGTGATTCTCTCTCTGTGCCCCTCTGTGTATCTGTGATTCTCTCTCTCTGTCCCTGTGTGTATCTGTTATTCTCTCTCTGTCCCTGTCTGTATCTGTGATTCTCTCTGTGCCCCTCTGTGTATCTCTGATTCTCTCTCTCTCTGTCCCTGTGTGTATCTGTGATTCACTCTCTCTCTGTCCCTGTGTGTATCTGTGATTCTCTCTCTGTGCCCCTCTGTGTATCTGTGATTCTCTCTCTCTGTCCATGTGCGTATCTGTGATTCTGTCTCTCTGTCGCTGTGAGTATCTGTGATTCTCTCTCTCTCTGTCCCTGTGTCTATCTGTTATTCTCTCTCTGTCCCTGTCTGTATCTGTGATTCTCTCTCTGTTCCCCTCTGTGTATCTCTGATTCTCTCTCTCTCCGACACTGTGTGTATTTGTGATTCTCTCTCTCTCTGTTCCTGTGTATATCTGTGATTCTCTCTCTCTCTGTCGCTGTGAGTATCTGTGATTCTCTCTCTGTGTCCCTGTGTGTATCTGTGGTTCTCTCTCTCTGTCCCTGTGTGTATTTGTGATTCTCTCTCTCTGTCCTTGTGTGTATCTGTTATTTTCTCTCTGTCCCTGTCTGTATCTGTGATTCTCTGTGTGCCCCTCTGTGTATCTCTGATTCTCTCTCTCTCCGTCCCTGTGTGTATCTGTGATTCTCTCCCTCTCTGTCCCTGTGTGTATCTGTGATTCTCTCTCTCTTTCCCTGTGAGTATCTGTGATTCTCTCTCTCTGTCCATCTGTGTATCTGTTATTCTCGCTCTCTGTGTCCCTGTGTCTATCTGTTATTCTCTCTCTGTCCCTGTCTGTATCTGTGATTCTCTCTCTGTTCCCCTCTGTGTATCTCTGATTCTCTCTCTCTCCGACCCTGTGTGTATCTGTGATTCTCTCTCTCTCTGTCCCTGTGTGTATCTGTGATTCTCTCTCTCTGTCCCTGTGTGTATCTGTGATTCTCTCTCTGTGCCCCTCTGTGTATCTGTGATTCTCTCTCTCTGTCCCTGTGTGTATCTGTGATTCTCTCTCTGTGCCCCTCTGTGTATCTGTGATTCTCTCTCTCTGTCCCTGTGTTTATCTGTGATTCTCTCTCTCTGTCCAAGTGTGTATCTGTGATTCTCTCTCTCTCTGTCGCTGTGAGTATCTGTGATTCTCTCTCTGTGTCCCTGTCTGTATCTGTGATTCTCTCTCTCTGTCCCTGTGTGTATTTGTGATTCTCTCTCTTTGTCCGTGTGTATCTGTTATTCTCTCTCTGTCCCTGTCTGTATCTGTGATTCTCTCTGTGCCCCTCTGTGTATCTCTGATTCTCTCTCTCTCCGTCCTTGTGTGTATCTGTGATTCACTCTCTCTCTGTCCCTGTGTGTATCTGTGATTCTCTCTCTCTGCCCCTCTGTGTATCTGTGATTCTCTCTCTCTGTCCCTGTGAGTATCTGTGATTCTGTCTCTCTGTCGCTGTGAGTATCTGTGATTCTCTCTCTGTGTCCCTGTGTGTATCTGTGATTCACCCTCTCTGTCCCTGTGTGTATTTGTGATTCTCTCTCTCTCTGTCCCTGTGTGTATCTGTTAGTCTCTCTCTGTCCCTGTCTGTATCTGTGATTCTCTCTGTGCCCCTCTGTGTATCTCTGATTCTCTCTCTCTCCGTCCCTGTGTGTATCTGTGATTCTCTCCCTCTCTGTCCATGTGTGTATCTGTGATTCTCGCTCTCTCTCTGTCACTGTGAGTATCTGTGATTCTCTCTCTCTGTGTCCCTGTGTCTCTCTGTTATTCTCTCTATGTCCCTGTCTGTATCTGTGATTCTCTCTCTGTTCCCCTCTGTGTATCTCTGATTCTCTCTCTCTCCGACCCTGTGTTTATCTGTGATTCTCTCTCTCTGTCCCTGTGAGTAGCTGTGATTCTCTCTCTCTGTCCATGTATGTATCTGTGATTCTCTCTCTCTCTCTGTCGCTGTGAGTTTCTGTGATTCTCTCTCTGTGTCCCTGTGTGTATCTGTGATTTTCTGTCTCTGTCCCTGTGTGTATTTGTGATTCTCTCTCTCCCTCTGTCGCTGTGAGTATCTGTGATTCTCTCTCTGTGTCCCTGTGTGTATATGTTATTTTCTGTCTCTGTCGCTGTGTGTATCTGTGATTCTCTTTCTCTCTGTCCCTGTGTGTATCTGTGATTCTCTCTCTCTCTCTGTCCCTTTGAGTATCTGTGATTCTCTTTCTCTGGCCTTGTGTGTATCTGTGATTCTCTCTCTCTCTGTCCCTGTGTGTATCTGTGATTCTCTCTCTGTCTCTGTCCCTGTGAGTATCTGTGACTCTCTCTCTATGTCCCTGTGTGTATCTGTTATTCTCTCTCTCTCTGTCCCTGTGTGTATCTGTGATTCTCTCTCTCTCTGTCCCTCTGTGTATGTGTTATTCTCTCTCTCTCTGTCCCTGTGTGTATCTGTTATTCTCTCTCTCTCCGTCCCTGTGTGTATCTGTGATTCTCTCCCTCTCTGTCCCTGTGTGTATCTGTGATTCTCTCTCTCTGTCCCTGTGAGTATCTGTGATTCTCTCTCTCTGTCCATGTGTGTATCTGTGATTCTCGCTCTCTCTCTGTCACTGTGAGTATCTGTGATTCTCTCTCTCTGTGTCCCTGTGTCTCTCTGTTATTCTCTCTCTGTCCCTGTCTGTATCTGTGATTCTCTCTCTGTTCCCCTCTGTGTATCTCTGATTCTCTCTCTCTCCGACCCTGTGTTTATCTGTGATTCTCTCTCTCTGTCCCTGTGAGTAGCTGTGATTCTCTCTCTCTGTCCATGTGTGTATCTGTGATTCTCTCTCTCTCTCTGTCGCTGTGAGTTTCTGTGATTCTCTCTCTGTGTCCCCGTGTGTATCTGTAATTTTCTCTCTCTGTCCCTGTGTGTATTTGTGATTCTCTCTCTCTCTCTCTCTGTCGCTGTGAGTATCTGTGATTCTCTCTCTGTGCGTCCCTGTGTGTATCTGTGATTCTCTCTCTCTCTGTTGCTTTGAGTGTCTGATTCTCTCTCTGTCCCTGTGTGTATCTGTGATTCTCTCTCTCTCTCTGTTTCTGTGTGTATTTGTGATTCTCTCTCTCTGTCCCTGTCTGTATCTGTGCCCCTTTGTGTATCTCTGATTCTCTCTCTCTCTGTCCCTGTGTTCATCTGTGATTCTCTCTCTCTGTCCCTTTGAGTATCTGTGATTCTCTCTCTCTGTTGCTGTGAGTATCTGTGATTCTCTCTCTCTGTGTCCCTGTCTGTATCTGTTATTCTCTGTCTCTGTTCCTGTGTGTATCTGTGATTCTCTCTCTCTCTGTCGCTGTGTGTATCTATTCTCACTCTGTCCCTGTCTGTATCTGTGATTCTCTCTCTGTGCCCCTCTGTGTATCTCTGATTCTCTCTCTCCGACCCTGTGTGTAGCTGTGATTCTCTCTCTCTGTCCCTGTGTGTATCTGTGATTCTCTCTCTCTGTCCCTGTGTGTATCTGAGATTCTCTCTCTGTGCCCCTCTGTGTATCTGTGATTCTCTCTCTCTGTCCCTGTGTGTATCTGTTATTCTCTCTCTGTCCCTGTCTGTATCTGTGATTCTCTCTGTGCCCTTCTGTGTATCTCTGATTCTCTCTCTGTCTGTCCCTGTGTGTATCTGTGATTCACTCTCTCTCTGTCCCTGTGTGTATCTGTGATTCTCTCTCTGTGCCCCTCTGTGTATCTGTGATTCTCTCTCTCTGTCCATGTGCGTATCTGTGATTCTGTCTCTCTGTCGCTGTGAATATCTGTGATTCTCTCTCTCTCTGTCCCTGTGTCTATCTGTTATTCTCTCTCTGTCCCTGTCTGTATCTGTGATTCTCTCTCTGTTCCCCTCTGTGTATCTCTGATTCTCTCTCTCTCCGACACTGTGTGTATTTGTGATTCTCTCTCTCTCTGTTCCTGTGTGTATCTGTGATTCTCTCTCTCTCTGTCGCTGTGAGTATCTGTGATTCTCTCTCTGTGTCCCTGTGTGTATCTGTGGTTCTCTCTCTCTGTCCCTGTGTGTATTTGTGATTCTCTCTCTCTGTCCTTGTGTGTATCTGTTATTCTCTCTCTGTCCCTGTCTGTATCTGTGATTCTCTCTGTGCCCCTCTGTGTATCTCTGATTCTCTCTCTCTCCGTCCCTGTGTGTATCTGTGATTCTCTCCCTCTCTGTCCCTGTGTGTATCTGTGATTCTCTCTCTCTTTCCCTGTGAGTATCTGTGATTCTCTCTCTCTGTCCATGTGTGTATCTGTGATTCTCGCTCTCTCTCTGTCGCTGTGAGTATCTGTGATTCTCTCTCTCTGTGTCCCTGTGTCTATCTGTTATTCTCTCTCTGTCCCTGTCTGTATCTGTGATTCTCTCTCTGTTCCCCTCTGTGTATCTCTGATTCTCTCTCTCTCCGACCCTGTGTTTATCTGTGATTCTCTCTCTCTGTCCCTGTGAGTAGCTGTGATTCTCTCTCTCTGTCCATGTGTGTATCTGTGATTCTCTCTCTCTCTCTGTCGCTGTGAGTTTCTGTGATTCTCTCTCTGTGTCCCCGTGTGTATCTGTAATTTTCTCTCTCTGTCCCTGTGTGTATTTGTGATTCTCTCTCTCTCTCTGTCGCTGTGAGTATCTGTGATTCTCTCTCTGTGCGTCCCTGTGTGTATCTGTGATTCTCTCTCTCTCTGTTGCTTTGAGTGTCTGATTCTCTCTTTGTCCCTGTGTGTATCTGTGATTCTCTCTCTCTCTCTGTTTCTGTGTGTATTTGTGATTCTCTCTCTCTGTCCCTGTCTGTATCTGTGCCCCTTTGTGTATCTCTGATTCTCTCTCTCTCTGTCCCTGTGTTCATCTGTGATTCTCTCTCTCTGTCCCTTTGAGTATCTGTGATTCTCTCTCTCTGTTGCTGTGAGTATCTGTGATTCTCTCTCTCTGTGTCCCTGTCTGTATCTGTTATTCTCTGTCTCTGTTCCTGTGTGTATCTGTGATTCTCTCTCTCTCTGTCGCTGTGTGTATCTATTCTCACTCTGTCCCTGTCTGTATCTGTGATTCTCTCTCTGTGCCCCTCTGTGTATCTCTGATTCTCTCTCTCTCCGACCCTGTGTGTAGCTGTGATTCTCTCTCTCTGTCCCTGTGTGTATCTGTGATTCTCTCTCTCTGTCCCTGTGTGTATCTGTGATTCTCTCTCTGTGCCCCTCTGTGTATCTGTGATTCTCTCTCTCTGTCCCTGTGTGTATCTGTTATTCTCTCTCTGTCCCTGTCTGTATCTGTGATTCTCTCTGTGCCCCTCTGTGTATCTCTGATTCTCTCTCTCTTTGTCCCTGTGTGTATCTGTGATTCACTCTCTCTCTGTCCCTGTGTGTATCTGTGATTCTCTCTCTGTGCCCCTCTGTGTATCTGTGATTCTCTCTCTCTGTCCATGTGCGTATCTGTGATTCTGTCTCTCTGTCGCTGTGAATATCTGTGATTCTCTCTCTCTCTGTCCCTGTGTCTATCTGTTATTCTCTCTCTGTCCCTGTCTGTATCTGTGATTCTCTCTCTGTTCCCCTCTGTGTATCTCTGATTCTCTCTCTCTCCGACACTGTGTGTATTTGTGATTCTCTCTCTCTCTGTTCCTGTGTGTATCTGTGATTCTCTCTCTCTCTGTCGCTGTGAGTATCTGTGATTCTCTCTCTGTGTCCCTGTGTGTATCTGTGGTTCTCTCTCTCTGTCCCTGTGTGTATTTGTGATTCTCTCTCTCTGTCCTTGTGTGTATCTGTTATTCTCTCTCTGTCCCTGTCTGTATCTGTGATTCTCTCTGTGCCCCTCTGTGTATCTCTGATTCTCTCTCTCTCCGTCCCTGTGTGTATCTGTGATTCTCTCCCTCTCTGTCCCTGTGTGTATCTGTGATTCTCTCTCTCTTTCCCTGTGAGTATCTGTGATTCTCTCTCTCTGTCCATGTGTGTATCTGTGATTCTCGCTCTCTCTCTGTCGCTGTGAGTATCTGTGATTCTCTCTCTCTGTGTCCGTGTCTATCTGTTATTCTCTCTCTGTCCCTGTCTGTATCTGTGATTCTCTCTCTGTTCCCCTCTGTGTATCTCTGATTCTCTCTCTCTCCAACCCTGTGTGTATCTGTGATTCTCTCTCTCTCTGTCCCTGTGTGTATCTGTGATTCTCTCTCTCTGTCCATGTGTGTATCTGTGATTCTCTCTCTGTGCCCCTCTGTGTATCTGTGATTCTCTCTCTCTGTCCCTGTGAGTATCTGTGATTCTCTCTCTCTGTCCAAGTGTGTATCTGTGATTCTCTCTCTCTCTGTCGCTGTGAGTATCTGTGATTCTCTCTCTGTGTCCCTGTCTGTATCTGTGATTCTCTCTCTCTGTCCCTGTGTGTATTTGTGATTCTCTCTCTTTGTCCGTGTGTATCTGTTATTCTCTCTCTGTCCCTGTCTGTATCTGTGATTCTCTCTGTGCCCCTCTGTGTATCTCTGATTCTCTCTCTCTCCGTCCTTGTGTGTATCTGTGATTCACTCTCTCTCTGTCCCTGTGTGTATCTGTGATTCTCTCTCTGTGCCCCTCTGTGTATCTGTGATTCTCTCTCTCTGTCCCTGTGAGTATCTGTGATTCTGTCTCTCTGTCGCTGTGAGTATCTGTGATTCTCTCTCTGTGTCCCTGTGTGTATCTGTGATTCACCCTCTCTGTCCCTGTGTGTATTTGTGATTCTCTCTCTCTCTGTCCCTGTGTGTATCTGTTAGTCTCTCTCTGTCCCTGTCTGTATCTGTGATTCTCTCTGTGCCCCTCTGTGTATCTCTGATTCTCTCTCTCTCCGTCCCTGTGCGTATCTGTGATTCTCTCCCTCTCTGTCTATGTGTGTATCTGTGATTCTCGCTCTCTCTCTGTCACTGTGAGTATCTGTGATTCCCTCTCTCTGTGTCCCTGTGTCTCTCTGTTATTCTCTCTCTGTCCCTGTCTGTATCTGTGATTCTCTCTCTGTTCCCCTCTGTGTATCTCTGATTCTCTCTCTCTCCGACCGTGTGTTTATCTGTGATTCTCTCTCTCTGTCCCTGTGAGTAGCTGTGATTCTCTCTCTCTGTCCATGTATGTATCTGTGATTCTCTCTCTCTCTCTGTCGCTGTGATTTTCTGTGATTCTCTCTCTGTGTCCCTGTGTGTATCTGTGATTTTCTGTCTCTGTCCCTGTGTGTATTTGTGATTCTCTCTCTCTCTCTGTCGCTGTGAGTATCTGTGATTCTCTCTCTGTGTCCCTGTGTGTATATGTTATTTTCTGTCTCTGTCGCTGTGTGTATCTG
The DNA here is from genome assembly GCF_030028105.1 of Mobula birostris. Classification (NCBI taxonomy): domain Eukaryota; kingdom Metazoa; phylum Chordata; class Chondrichthyes; order Myliobatiformes; family Myliobatidae; genus Mobula; species Mobula birostris. The sequence goes on from NW_027275290.1 coordinate 33,397, forward strand.
TGATTCTCTTTCTCTCTGTCCCTGTGTGTATCTGTGATTCTCTCTCTCTCTCTGTCCCTTTGAGTATCTGTGATTCTCTTTCTCTGGCCTTGTGTGTATCTGTGATTCTCTCTCTCTCTGTCCCTGTGAGTATCTGTGACTCTCTCTCTATGTCCCTGTGTGTATCCGTTATTCTCTCTCTCTCTGTCCCTGTGTGTATCTGTGATTCTCTCTCTCTCTGTCCCTCTGTGTATGTGTTATTCTCTCTCTCTCTGTCCCTGTGTGTATCTGTTATTCTCTCTCTCTCTGTCCCTGTGTGTATCTGTTATTCTCTCTCTCTCCATCCCTGTGTGTATCTGTGATTCTCTCCCTCTCTGTCCCTGTGTGTATCTGTGATTCTCTCTCTCTGTCCCTGTGAGTATCTGTGATTCTCTCTCTCTGTCCATGTGTGTATCTGTGATTCTCGCTCTCTCTCTGTCACTGTGAGTATCTGTGATTCTCTCTCTCTGTGTCCCTGTGTCTCTCTGTTATTCTCTCTCTGTCCCTGTCTGTATCTGTGATTCTCTCTCTGTTCCCCTCTGTGTATCTCTGATTCTCTCTCTCTCCGACCCTGTGTTTATCTGTGATTCTCTCTCTATGTCCCTGTGAGTAGCTGTGATTCTCTCTCTCTGTCCATGTGTGTATCTGTGATTCTCTCTCTCTCTCTGTCGCTGTGAGTTTCTGTGATTCTCTCTCTGTGTCCCTGTGTGTATCTGTGATTTTCTCTCTCTGTCCCTGTGTGTATTTGTGATTCTCTCTCTCTCTCTGTCGCTGTGAGTATCTGTGATTCTCTCTCTGTGTCCCTGTGTGTATATGTTATTTTCTGTCTCTGTTGCTGTGTGTATCTGTGATTCTCTTTCTCTCTGTCCCTGTGTGTATGTGTGATTCTCTCTCTCTCTCTGTCCCTGTGTGTATCTGTGATTCTCTCTCTCTCTGTCCCTGTGTATCTGTGATTCTCTCTCTCTCTCTGTCCCTCTGTGTATCTGTTATTCTCTCTCTCTCTGTCCCTGTGTGTATCTGTTATTCTCTCTCTCTCTTTCCCTGTGTGTATCTGTGATTCTCTCTCTCTCTGTCCCTCTGTGTATCTGTTATTCTCTCTCTCTCTGTCCCTGTGTGTATCTGTTATTCTCTCTCTCTCTGTCCCTGTGTGTATCTGTGATTCTCTCTCTCTCTGTCCCTGTGTGTATCTGTTACTCTCTCTCTCTCTGTCCCTGTGTGTGTCTGTGATTCTCTCTCTCTGTTCCTGTGTGCATCTATGCATCTCTCTCTTTTGCCGTGTCTCTCTGTCCTTGTGTGTAGCAGTGTCCCCCCCATCTTTCACAATGTTTATCTATCTGTGTTTCCCTGTTTCCACTATCTGTGTGTGCATTTGAATCGCACTCTCTTTTTGGTTCTGTGTCTTTGATACTCTTTCACTCTCTTCTATCTGTTCATGTCTGTATATGTAACTTTCTCTCTCTCCTGCTATCCTGCCCTCTTTCCCTGTGTGTACCTGTGATTGTCTCTCTCTGTCTCTCTGTATATCTGTGATTCTCTCTCTGTCTCGGTGTATATCTGTGATTCTCTCTATGTCCCTGTGCGTCTCGGTGTATATCTGTGATTCTCTCTATGTCCCTGTGCGTCTCTGTGTGTTTCTCTCTCTCTCTGTTCATCTGTGCATCTGTGTGTGTGTGTTTTCGAGATTTTCCTCTCCTGCGGGGTCACAGCACAATACGGCCCCGATGCAAGCCCCTTGGCCCCAAGCAGTCCGGGCTGGCCACTGTGCCCACCAGCCGTCGCCAAATTCCTGCACTTGGACCACCTTCCTGCCGACCATCATTCGACCTATCGACGTGTTCCTTGAATGCCTTAGCCACCTCCCATCGCCCCAATTCCAGAGTCTCGTCGGCGCTCCATGTCAATGTCGGCCCTCATTTTCTGTTGAAGACTTTCCCCTCTCCCACCACACCTACACACCTACTGAACTCTGGCGTGGTGTGTGAGAGGCCTGCCTGATCAATGGCTCTCGTAACTATAAACAGCCCCAGCACCGGGCGAGGGAGGTATGTCGAAGGACATTCGGGGAAGGTGTAGTGCCAGGAGCCATGGAGTAGAAGATACGCTGCCCGTTCACTTCAGAAGGTCTATGAGGACAGACCTGGTAACGATGGACCAGTCGGTTGAACTTCCGGGCTGGGAAAGTTGACGGAGAGGGTATTCTGAGGGATAGGGCACGCCGATGCGTGGAAAGACGGGCTGGGTACAGGGAAGCCAGCCTGCTCTTTTGTGTGGGAGAAGGTCTGGGTCGAGAAGCCCGATTAAATAATGTGATGTATGGGCAAGGAGGGTTGACAAGGGGAGAATGGTAGATATGATGCATGAAGATTTCAGGAAGGCTTTTGATAAGGTGGCCCAGGGCAGGCTGCTCTGGACTGCGAGATCTGGGTGCAGAATTGGCTGGATGCTGGGAAACAGAGGGGAGATGGCGGAAAGATGCTTCTCGGACGGGAGGCCAGGGACTGGCGGAGTGCTCCGGGGGTCGGTGCTGGGGGCAATTGTTATTCCTCGTTCGTATCAACGATCTGGAAGGAGGAACACCTGATACCGCTCTTAAGCTCACCATTGCAGTAGACAGTGACGGCGAGTGCGAGGAATTCTGGTGGGATCTCGGCCGGCTGAGTGGTTGGAGCGAGGAATGTCAATGGGAGTTTAATACGGACAGCCGTGAAGTGGTGCATTTTGGTACGGGAGGTCAAGGCTGGGCAGTTATACTGAACAGTGCTGCCCTGGGGTGCAGTTGTGGAGCAGGGAGATGGTGGAACGGGGCGGGGGGGGTGAATCGGGAGGGGCTTGGTTCCCTTAAAGTGGAGATGGAGGCCGTCAGGGTAGTGAAGAAAAGTTTTAGCATCTCACAGGGCACGGAGTTGGGAGATTACTTTGCATTTGCACAGGATGCTGCCTGGGCTGCTTTGGGACTACGGCACTCAGGTGTGATCACCGCCTGATGGGGAGCAGGTGTTGAAGCTGGAAAGGGTGGAAAGGAGAGCTACTTGCAGGGTGCCGGGACTGGAGGGACCGAGTGATCGGGAGGGGAGGGGTGGGGTTGGCCTTCGCTCCGTGGACAGCCGGACACTGAGGGGCGATCACACTACGGAGTGGACAACCAGGACGTACACAGAGGGGCAGAGTGGTCTTTCATCTCCCGGGGTTGGGGAATCAAACACGGGAGGACGGAGATGTAATGTGAGATGTGAAAGGATTAATCAGAACTTGAATGGCAACTTTTTTTCACACTGTACGGAAACGGCTGCCAGAGGACGGGGCGGAATCAGAAACATGAGATACTTCCAGAAATATGTGAACAGCTCCTGGGAGTTACAGTGATTCTCTCTCATTCTCCGTCTTACTCTCTGTCCCTGTGTGTATCTGTGGATCTCTCTCTGTTCTCATGGATATCTGCGGTTCTCTCTCTGTCTGTGTGGATATCTTGACTATCTCTCTCTCTCTGTCCTTGTCTGTATCTGTGATTCTCTCTCTCTCTGTCCTTGTGTGTACCTGTGATTCTCTCTTTCTCTCCGTCCCTGTGTGTATCTGTGGATCTCTTTCTGTTCCCATGGATATCTGCGGTTCTCTCTCTGTCTGTGTGGATATCTTGACTATCTCTCTCTCTCTGTCCTTGTGTGTACCTGTGATTCCCTTTCTCTCTGTCCCTGTGTGTGTCTGTTTTTCTCTCTGTGTTCCTGTGTGCATTTATGCATCTCTCTCTGTGTGTCTCTCTGACTTTGTGTGTAGCAGTGTGTCTCCTATCTTTCACAATCTTTATCTGTCTGTGTTGCCCTGTTTCCCTTTTTCTGTGTGCATTTCAATCACACCCTCTTTTTGTTTCTGTGTCTGAGACTCTTTCACTCTGTTCCTCTCTGTATCCGTAGTTTTCTCTCCCTCTCTCTTTCTATCTCTCTCCCTTTCCCTCTCTTTCTCTGTCCCTGTGTGTTTCTGTGATTCTCTCTCTCTGTCCCTGTGTTAATCTTGATTATCTCTCTCTCTCTGTCTTTGTGTGTATTTGTAATCCTAACTCTGTCGCTCTGTGTGTCTGTGAATATTCTCTTTCTCCATCTGTGTATCTGTGATTCTCTCTCTGTCTGTCACTGTGTGTATCTGTGATTCTTCCTCTGTCAGTCTGTGTGTTTGTGAATATTCTCTTTCACTATCCATGTGTATCTGTGATTCTCTCTCTCTCTGTCCCTGTGTGTATTTGTGATTCTCTCTCTCTGTCCCTGTGTGTATCTGTGATTCTCTCTCTCTCTCTGTCCCTGTCTGTATCTGTGATTCTCTCTCTCTGTCCCTGTGTGTATCTGTGATTCTTTCTCTGTTTCTGTGTGCATTCATGCACCTCTGTCTCAGTGTGTCTCTCTGGCTATGTGTATAGCAGTGTTTCTCCCATCTTTCACAATGTTTATCTGTCTGTGTTGCCCTGTTTTCCTCTACCTGTGTGTGCACTTGAATCACACTCTCTTCTCATTTCTGTGTCTTTGAGACACTATCTCTCTGTTCCTGTCTGTATCTGCAATTTTCTCTCGCTCCCCTCCCCCTCTCTGTATCTGTGATTCTCTGTCTCTCTGTCCCTGTCTGTATCTCTCTGTTACCCTCTATATCTCTGTCTCACTCTATCTCCCTGTGATTCTGTCTCTGCCACTCGTGTTGTCACTGAGACCTTTCCCCTGCCCACACCACTGGCGTCTGTCCCTCCCCCTGTTTGTTTCTGTGCTAATCCCGAGCTCAGTGTTCTGTCAGTGTCTCAGACACTGTCCCATATTGGAATCAACCCCCTTATTAGCCTGGGATGCACCCCCATGTTATCCAAGAGCCCAGGTGGTTGTGGTATTGTGTGGCGTGGGGTGTGATCTGAGACGGAATCTTCTTCAAATATTCCCCCCTTCTCCATCCCCCCCCGAGGGTTACAGTGCTCTCTGGTGGGGCTCTCTGTGCCACGTCTCACACTGGACCAGCTCCCTGTGTGTCATCACATGCCTCGCTGTGGTTACAGTGTGGCATTATTCACACCGTTGCATTTTAGAATATCCCCCCCCCCCCGTGTGTTACACTGGCAGGGGGCGATATGGGGCTTTACTGAGACCCATCCCTTCTTGGAATCGCCCACTGTGTTACCCCTACGTTCCAGCAGGTGTTTCTGTGGGGTATCTGTGAGACTGACCATGCCACCTTGGAGTACCCCACTGTGTGTTACCCCACGCTCCAGCAGGGGTTACTGTGGGGTATATCTGAGACTGTCCCATCCTGGAATCCCCCACTGTGTGTTACCCCATGTCCCAGCAGGGGTTACCGTGGGGTATCTCTGGGAGTTCAACCGTCCCATCTTGGAATCTCCCCCCCCCCCCCAACTGTGTGTTCTCCCATGTCCAAGCAGGGGTTACTCTGGGGTGTCTCTGAGTCCACCCTTTCCATATTGGAATACCTCAGTGTGTTCCCCCACTCTCCAGCAGGGGTTACTGTGGGAATATCTCTGAGACCGACCCATCTTGGAATCCCCACTGTGTGAGCCCCAACGTCCCAGCAGGGGTTATTGTGGGGTATCTCTGAGACTATCCCATCTTGGAATTCCCCACAGTGTGCTCCCCCACGTCCCAGCAGGCGTTACTCTGGGCTATCTCTGAGTCCGACTGTCCCATCTTGGAAGGGAGTTGGGTACCTCCAACCCAGTTTTATTTCTTGCTCCCTACCCTTGGGGCCGTCCCCTTCCGCTGGGCCCTCCCGCCGTCGGGGGTGGGGGAGGGGTTGTCCTGCGCTGGACACGTGCGCGCTTGCCTGTCGTCCGGGCGCCCCCTGTCGGCCTCTCCGGATGAGGCGCACCCGTCCTCCGGCAAGTCCCCCTACCCCGCCTGCCCACCGTCGTGGACGGGTCCCGGGTCCCCAGCAGGATCGGGGCTTGGACGCGGAGTGAGGCCGCCAGGCCAAGTGGTGGTGGGGTGGTGAAGTAAGTCGGTGGAGTGGCTTATTAATGTCACGCGTCCCGAGCTGCAGTGAGGATCTTGTCCTGCTCGCCGCTGGCACGGATCAGAATCGTCGCACCGTGCCGTTGAGTTGGAGCGAGGGGAAACAGTGACAGGACGCGGAAAAGAGTGCGACAGAGGCCGAGAAAGTGCGGTGCAGGCAGCTGGTTGGTCGGCATCCGTCTGTCTGGAAGGCCGATGGCTGACGATGCCTGGGCCGAAGGTGTGGAGATCCCGAGATGCCCTGAGTCGTCCGGCTGCCTTAGGGGCTCCAATCTGTCTGGGTTTACTACCCGAAGCGGCGGGGCTGTCACCCACAGCCGGGGATCTCGGGTTCACGAGCACCGGGGGCTGTGCCCGCGCGCTACGTTGCGCGGGGAGGCCCGGACCTCCTCCTCCTCCCCGCCCTCTGAGGTTCAGCCTGAGTCCGAGAGGAGGTCAGTTCCCCGCGTGTCGCCAGCGAGGGGGAGAGGCACGGTGTGAGGCCGGGACGGACTTCCACGTTCGGCTCTCTCTCCTCGGGAGCCGGCGGCGCCAGCTGAAAGTGAGAGCGACAAGCGCGACCCACTGGACGCGCCACAGCGACCCTTTAGACAGCAGAGAATCAGGCGCAAGGGCCGTAAAGAGGTAGATCGTGAGGTCAAGACACCATCTTATCGGTCGTATGGTGGGGGGGGGGCGGCACATGCATACGACTGCTGCCCACCCTGCTGTTGTTTTATTTTGGCCGGCAATCACCCACCTCAGCACTGAACCGATGTCCACAGCCCATCGACTCCAGAACGCGGCAACTCTTGTTCTCGATATCATTTCTTCCTTGCAGAACTTGGGGGCGGGTGGGGGGGGGGGCGGGGAACGGGGATTGATTGCTTTCATGGCATCTACGCAGTTCGCCTACTTTTGCGCATCGGCTTTATGTGTCTGTCTCTGTGTGTGGATTTGCACTGATTTCGCCGAGTTTCTTTGTATCCACTGCAAGGGCAGTATACTGCCGCCGGGTGGTACATGGAGACGTGTGCATGCAGTGTACTACCTCAAGGCACGAGGTAACGAATCGATCTTATTGAATAGTCGGATAGATAGAGAGATGGTTGAATAAGAAAGATGGGTTAGAGAGATAGATAAATAAATAAGATAAGATACATAAGATAGATAACAGGGATGGATTGGATAGATGGGTGGGATGGGATGGATAGATGGGACGTGACAGATAGATGGGATTGGATAGATAGATGAGATGGGATGGATAGATAGATGGGATGGGATGGATTTATGGATAGATATGTAGATGGAATGGAAAGAGCGATGGATGGGATGGATAGGTGGGATGAGATAGATAGATAGTTGGGATGGGATGAATGGATAGATAGATGGGATGGATAGATGGATGGGATGGGATGGATAGATAGATAGATGGGGTGGGATGGATAAATGGGTGGGATGGATTGGTAGATAGATGGAATGAATGGATAGATAGGATGAATGGATTTGATGGGATGGATGGATAGTTGGGATGGGATGGATAGATAGATGGGATGGATGGGTAGATAGATGGGATGAATGGGTAGATGGGATGAATGGATAGTTGGGATGGGATGGATAGATAGATGGGGTGGGATGGATGAATAGGATGTGGATGGGTAGATCCCAGAGGAAATTATGTTGTCATCGTAGCATTGCAAGTGCATAGATATACAAATAATAGAAGACAGAAAGAATTTTTTGAAAAAGCTCCCTTAAAAATAGGGTGTACAAGATCTACAAGTCGAGACGGCGAGATTTACAGGAAGAGTTTACCCTGGGGGGTGGGGGGAGTCTGCGAGCCACAGGACATGCTGCTCCGATGGACCCCGAACTCCCAGCCCCGCGTACACTCTGAAACCCCAGCTCGCCAAACCGCAGAATCCCGGGGACTGAGAACGCCCCCCACAACCCTGACCCATCTGCCGTGACCCACTCAGTGGTCCTACCGTCATTACCCCGCCCCCCCGCTCCCCAACCCTCCAGGCCATGCTCTCTCCTCTCTGTTACCTCCAGAAGGGAGGTCCCCCATCACCAGGTTCAGGGACAACCATCGGGCTCCTGAACCGGCGTGGATAACCTCACTACCTCACTCACCTCAACTCTGAATCACCACACCCTACGGACTCACTTCCAAGGGCTCGACAACTCATGTTCGGAGTCAGAATCAGGCTTATCATCACCGGCAGGTGTCGTGAAATTTGTTAACTTAGCAGCAGCAGTTCAACACAACACATAACATAGAAAAACAATTAATCAATTACAGTAAGTATATCGACATATACGTACATTAAATAGTTAGATTAAAGATTGTGCAAACACAGAAATTTTTTTTAAAAAGTGAGGTAGTGTTCACGGGTTCGATGTCCGTTTAGGATTCGGACGGCAGAGGGGAAGCAGCTGCTCCCGCAAACGCCAGGTCGTTGGGTATATTTAAGGCAGAACTTGATTAGTTCTTGATGGGACACGGCATCAAAGGTTACGGGGACAAGGCGAGGGAAAGAAGAATCGGCCATGACTGAATGGTGCAGCAGACTCGATGGGCCAAATGGCCTAATTCTGCTCCCATTCTGCAGGTTGACTGTGTTGCTAAGGAGGCGTATGGTGTGTTGAACTTCATCAACCATGGGATTGCGTTGAAGAGCCGTGAGGTAATGTTACAGCTGTACAAGACCCTGGTCAGACCCCACTTGGAGTACTGTGCTCAGTTCTGGTCGCCTCACTACAGGAAGGATGTGGAAGCCATGGAAAGGGTGTACAGGAGATTTACAAGGACGTTGCCTGGATTGGGGAGCCGTCCTTATGAAAATAGATTGAATGAACTCGACCTTTTCTCCTTGGAGCGACGGAGGATGAGAGGTGACCTGATAGAGGTGTATAAGATGATGAGAGGCATTGATCGTGTGAATAGTCAGAGGCTTTTTCCAGGGCTAAATGGCTGACACGAGAGGGCACAGTTTTAAGGTGCTTGGAAGTAGGTACCGAGGAGATGTCAGGGGTAAGTTTTTCACACAGAGAGTGGTGAGTGCGTGGAATGGGCTGCTGGCAATAGTGGTGGAGGTGGATACGATAGGGTCTTTTAACAGACTCTTAGACAGATACATGGAGCTCAGAAAAATAGAGGGCTATGCGCTAGGTAAAATTCTAGGCAGTTTCTAGAGTTGGTTACATGGTCAGCACGTCATTGCGGGCCGAAGGGCCTGTAATGTGCTGTAGTTTTCTATGTTTCTATATCTTATGGTAGTTCTTTGTATCTACTGCAAATACCTGCAAGAAAATTAATCTATGATGACATATACGTATTTTGACACCTCACTTGTGAGTCTGTTGGGGTCATCCATTGCATTCCAGTGCTCCCGGTGCGGGCTCCTCTACATAGGTGAAACCCGACGCAGATTGGGAGACCGCTTCGTCGAGCACCTCCACTCCGTCCGCCACAACAGACAGGATCTCCCAGCAGCCACCCACTTCAATTCTGCTTCCCACTCCCATTCAGATATGTCCATACATGGCCTCCTCTACTGCCATGATGAGGCTAAACTCAGGTTGGAGGAGCAACACCTCATATACCATCTGGGTAGTCTCCAGCCCCTTGGTATGAACATAGAATTCTCCAACTTCCGGTAATTCCCTCCCCCTCCCTTCCTCTATCCCTATTTCACTCTGCCCCCTCCCCCAGCTGCCTATCACCTCCCTTATGGTTCCGCCTCCTTCTACTACCCATTGTGTTTTCCCCTATTCCTTCTTCACCTTTCCTGCCTATCACCTCCCTGCTTCCCCTGCCCCATCCCTTTATCTTTCCCCTTAGTGGTTTTTCACCTGGAACCTTCCCACCCTCCCCCCACCTTCTTTATAGGGTCTCTGCCCCCTCCCTCTACAGTCCTGACGAAGGGTTCCGGCCTGAAACGTTGACTGATCGTTTCCACGGTTGCTGCCCGACCCGCTGAGTTCCTCCAGCGTGTTGTGAATGTTGCTTTGACCCCAGCATCTGCAGAATGTTTTGTGTTGTCGATAATAGATATACTTGGAACGTTGACAGGTTCTCCGGCTGGAGATACGACGGCCTCAAAGCGTGTACCTTCGTGCCCGAGGGAGAGCTTCGACACCCCCACTGTTATAAGTCTAATAAACTCTTCAGCTGTCATCACCCCCCACCCCTGCCCCCCCCCCCCCGAACCAGCGTGGATAATTTTCACTCAGCTCACCTTGTCAAGAGTACAAGATCGACGCACGACCTCCCGACCTTTGTCACCGTCGGCCTGCACCGTCCTCTCCCGGCAACAGGAACGCACCTTCCTGCCGCTCTGCTACTGCCGTACCCGGTTCTGCCCCCGGGGCCCGACGGCCTGACTGTCCGCAAGGCCAAAGCTTTTCAACCCTGCACCTCGGCGCGGGTGACAGTCGTGGACCGATTTACCGATTGCGCGTGTGCTCCAGAAGGGAAGGGGGGCGGCGAAGCCGGGAAGTGGGGTGCGCGAAAGCCGGGTGTGTGTGGGAGGGTGTGGTGGATGGGGTGGGAGGGGAGGGGTGGGGAGGGAAGGGGAAGAAGGGAGAGAATGGGAAGAAGGGACGGAAGGGAAAAGAAGGGGAGGGTTGGGGAGGAGGGAGGAAGGAGAGGGGAGAGGAGGGGACACCGCCGAGGGGAGCTCCACTGGCGGCAGACTCTTCGGAACCCAAGGGGGCTGGGGGTTGTTACGGCGCCCGAATGGAGACCAGCGGCGTCTGGGCTGACCAGCGCTGGACGGCGGACCGCCGAGACGGGCTGCGATCGAGCCAGCGGAGGTGGGAGGAGGGTGACTTTGCTGACGGAGGAGGATGATTGAGCGCCAGGAGCCGCCCCGACCTGCAGAGCCTCCGCTGGCGGACAAGGTTTGTGGCGATCCGACCCTGGGGACGACGCGCTCCCTGGTATCCCCGCACGCCGGTCCGTTCCATGTCTCGCAGCGACTCCGTCCCTGGTGGATTGAGTGAGGCGGTCCCCCAATCCCGGAGAGAGAGAGAGTCCACTCTCATTCCCGGAGTGAGTGTTTCCCGTCCTGGAGTGAGTCAGCCCAGTACCGGCCCAGAGTAATGAGTGAATCCATGTCCCTTTCCGGAGAGTGTCCATCCCGATCGTGAGTCCATTCCTACTCCCGGAGGGTGTGTGTGTGTGTGTGTGTGTGTGTGTGTGTGTGTGTGTGTGTGTGTGTGTGTGTGTGTGTGTGTGTATATATATATGTATGTATGTATGTATGTATGTATGTGTCCCCGACGCCGGAGTGAGAGACTCCGTTTCCCGTTTCCCGTTGGAATCCACTCCGGGTCGCAGCATGTGGTTGTCCATTCTCGGTACCGGAGTGAGTGAGACCGTTCCTGGTTCCGAAATCAATCCATTCCCAGGCCCGGAGTGAGCCCAGTCCAGCAGTGAATCCAGAGTGAGTGAGTCTATTCCCAGACCTGGAGTGACTCTGTTTCCTGTTATGGATTGAGATTGTTCTTTGTCACTGAGTGATTCCTTTCCCAGACCCGGAGTGAGTTCGTTCCCATATCTGGAGTGAGTCTGTTCCCAGATGCGGAATGATTCCGTTCCCAGACCTAGAGTGAGCTTGTTTCCAGTGTCGGTGCGAGTTTTTCCCAAGTCCAGGAGTGCGTCCGTTCCCTGTCCCGGAGTGAGTCTGTTCTCCATCACAGAAGGAGTCCGTTCCCAGTCCAAAATGAGTCTGTTCCCAGTTCCAGAGTGAGTCCGCTCCCTCTCCCGAAATGAGTATGTTTCTGGACCCTGAGTGATTCCGTTCCCAGAGCTGGAGAGAGTTTTTTTCCCATCTCGGTACCAGTCTTTTCCAAGTCCTGGAGTGAGTTGGTTCCCAGACACGGAGTGAGTCCGTTCCCAGACCTGGTATGAGTCCGTTCCCAGTCCTGGAGTGCTTCTTTTCGCTCTCCCCGAATGAGTCTGTTCCCAGTCCCGGACTGAGTCTGTTCCCAATCCCGGAGCGAGTCTGTTCCCAAACCCGGAGTGAGTCTGTTCGCAGTCCCCGAGTGAGTCTGTTCCCAATGCAGGAGTGAGTCTGCCCCAGTCCAGGACTGAGTCTGTTCCCAATCCAGGAGTGAATCTGTTCCAAGTCCTTGAGTGAGTCCATTTCCAGTCCAGAAGTGAGTGTGTTCCCAGTTACTGAGTGAGTCCATTCCCTTTCCCGGAGTGTGTCCGTTCCCAGTCCCGGAGAGAGTCCGTTCCCAGTCCCGGAGAGAGTCCATTCCCATTCCCGGAGTGTGTCCGTTCTCAGTCTCGGAGAGAGTCCGTTCCCAGTCCCGGAGAGAGTCCATTCCCATTCCCGGAGTGTGCCCGTTCTCAGTCTCGGAGTGAGTCAGTTCCCAGTCCCTGAGTGAGTCTGTTCCCAATCCCGGAGTGAGTATGTTCCTAGACCCGGAGGGATTCCGTTCCCATTCCTGGAGTGAGCTTGTTTCTTGTCTCGGTGGCAGTCTGTTCCCAGTCCCGGAGTGAGTTTGTTCCCAGTCCCAGAGTGAGTATGCTGCTGAACTGCAATGATTCCGTTCCCAGTCCTGGAGTGACCTTGATTCTCGTCTCGGTGGGAGTCTTTTCCAAGTCCTGGAGTGAGTCTGTTCCCAATCCCCGAGTGAGTCTCTTTCCAGTCCCGCACTGAGTTTGTTCCCAGTCCCAGAGTGAGCCTGTTCCCAGTCCCGGAATGAGTCTGTTCCCAGTCCAGGAGAAAGTCTTTTCCCAGTCCAGGAGTGAGTCTGTTCCCAGTCCCAGAGTGAGCATTTTCCTGGACCCGGAGTGATTCTGTTCCCTTTCCTGGAGTGAGCTTGTTTCCAGTCTCAGTTGGAGTCTTTTTATATGTCCAGGAGTGAATCGGTTCTAGGTCCCTGAGTGAGTCTAACTCTACTTGCAGAACGATTCGTTTCCCATACCCTGAGTGATTCCGTTCCCTGTCCTGGAGCGAGTCCGCTCCATATCCCAGATTGATTCCGTTCTCTGTCCTGGAGCAAGTCTGCTCACTGTCCCAGATTGATTCCGTTCCCAGTCCCAGAGTGAGACTTTTTCTCGTCTAGATGAGAATCCCTTGAAAGTCCTGCAGTGAGTCCGTGCCCTCTCCCGGAGTGAGTCCGTTCCCAGTCCCGGAGTGAGTCCGTTCCCAGTCCCGGAGTGAGTCGGTTCTCAATCCAGAAGTGAGCCTGTTCCCAGTCCCGGAGTGAGTCTGCTCCCTGTCCCGGAGTGAGTCTTTTCCCAGTCCCTGAGTGAGTCCATTCCCAGTTCCAGAGTGAGTTTGTTCCCAGTCCAGGAGTGCGTCTGTTCCAAATTCTGGAGCGAATCCGTTCCCACTCGCAGAGTGAATCTGTTCCCAGTCCCGGAGTGAATCTGTTCCCAGTCCTGGAGTGAGTCTGTTCCCAGACCCGCAGTGACTCTGTTCCCAATCCCGGAGTGAGACTTTTCCCAGTCCCGGAGTGAGTCTGTTCCCAACCCCGGAGTGAGTCTTCTTCCAGTCCCGGAGTGAGTCAGTTCCCAGTCCCGGAGTGAGTCAGTTCCCACTCCCGTAGTGAGTCTGTTCCCAGTCCCGGAGTGAGTCTGTTCTCAATCCAGGAGTGAGCCTGTTCCCAGTACCGGAGTGAGTCAGTTCCCAGTCCCGGAGTGAATCTGCTCCCAGTCCTGGAGTGAGGGTATTCCCTCTCCCGGAGTGAGTTTGTTCCCAATCTAGGAGCGAGTCTGTTCCAATCCCAGAGTGACTCCGTTCCCAGTCCTGGCGTGAGTCTGTTCCCAATCCCGGAGTGAGCATGTTCCAGGAGCCGGAGTGATTCCGTTCACATTCCAGGACTAAGCCTGTTTCTGGTCTCGGTGGGAGTCTGTTCCCAGTGCCGGAGTGAGACTATTCCCAATCCCGGACTGAGTCTGTTCCCAATCCCGTAGTGAGTCTGTTGCCAGTCGCGGAGTGAGTCTCGTCCAAATCCCAGAGTGAGTCTTTTCCCAGTCACGGAGTGAGTCTGTTCTCAATCCAGGAGTGAGTCTGTTCCCGGTCCCGGAGTGAGTCAATTCCCAGACCCCGAGTGAGTCTGTTCCCAGTCCCGGAGTGAGTTTGTTCCCAGACACGGAATGATTCCGTTTCCAGTCCTGGAGTGAGCTTGTTTCCAGTGCCGGTGCGCGTCTTTTCCAAGACCAGGAGTGTGTCCGTTCCCTGTCCCGGAGTGAGTCTGTTCCCTATCGCAGAGTGAGTCCGTTCCAAGTCTCGGAGTGAGTCTGTTCCCAATCCTGGAGTGAATCTTCTCACAGTCCCGGAGTGAGTCAGTTCCCAATCCAGAAGTGAGCCTGTTCCCTGTCCCGGAGTGAGTCTGTTCTCAGTCCCGGAGTGACTCTGTTCCCAGTCTCAGAGTGAGCTTGTTCCCAGTCCAGGAGTGAGTCTGTTGCAAATTCTGGAGCGAATCCGTTCCCAGTCGCAGAGTGAGTCTGTTCCCAGTCCCGGAGTGAGTCTGTTCCCAATCCCGGAGTGAATCATATCCCAGTCCCGGAGTGAGTCAGTTCCTAATCCAGAAGTGAGCGTGTTCCCAGTCCCGGAGTGAGTCTGTTCCCTGTACCGGAGTGAATCTGTTCCCAGTCCTTGACTGAGTCTGTTCCCAATCTCGGAGTGAGTCTTTTCCCAGTCCCGGAGTGAGTCAGTTCCTAATCCAGAAGTGAGCCTGTTCCCAGTCCCGGAGTGAGTCTGTTCCTAATCCAGAAATGAGCCTGTTCCCAGTCCCGGAGTGAGTCTGTTTTCAGTCCGGGAGTGAGTCTGTTCCCAGTCCCGGAGTGAGTCTTTTCCCAGTCCCGGAGTGAGTCAGTTCCTAATCCAGAAGTGAGCCTGTTCCCAGTCAAAGAGTGAGTCTGTTCCCTGTACCGGAGTGAATCTGTTCCCAGTCCTTGACTGAGTCTGTTCCCAATCTCGGAGTGAGTCTTTTCTCAGTCCCGGAGATAGTCAGTTCCTAATCCAGAAGTGAGCCTGTTCCCAGTCCCGGAGTGAGTTTGTTTTCAGTCCGGGAGTGAGTCTGTTCCCAGTCCCGGAGTGAGTCTTTTCCCAGTCCCGGAGTGAGTCTGTTCTCAGTCCCGGAATGTGGCCATTCCCAGACCCCGAGTGAGTCTGTTCCCATTCCCCGAGTGAGTCTGCTCCCAGTCCCGGAGTGAGTCAGTTCCTAATTCAGAAGTGAGCCTGTTCCCAGTCCCGGAATGAGTCTGTTCCCAGTCCGGACTGAGAACATTTCCAGACGCCGAGTGAGTCTGTTCCCAGTCCCGGAGTGAGTCTGTTCCCAATCCCGGAGTGAATCATATCCCAGTCCCGGAGTGAGTCAGTTCCTAATCCAGAAGTGAGCGTGTTCCCAGTCCCGGAGTGAGTCTGTTCCCTGTACCAGAGTGAATCTGTTCCCAGTCCTTGACTGAGTCTGTTCCCAATCTCGGAGTGAGTGTTTTCCCAGTCCCGGAGTGAGTCAGTTCATAATCCAGAAGTGAGCCTGTTCCCAGTCCCGGAGTGAGTCTGTTTTCAGTCCAGGAGTAAGTCTGTTACCAGTCCTGGATTGAGTCTGTTCCCAATCCCTGACTGAGTCTGTTCCCAATCCCGTAGTGAGTCTGTTGCCAGTCCTGGAGTGACTCTGTTCCCAATCCCGGAGTGAGTCTTTTCCAAGTCCCGGAGTGAGTCTGTTCTCAATCCAGGAGTGAGCCTGTTCCCAGTCTCGGAGTGAGTCTGTTCTCAGTCCCGGAGTGACTCTGTTCCCAGTCTCAGAGTGAGCTTGTTCCCAGTCCAGGAGTGAGTCTGTTGCAAATTCTGGAGCGAATCCGTTCCCAGTCGCAGAGTGAGTCTGTTCCCAGTCCCGGAGTGAGTCTGTTCCCAATCCCGGAGTGAATCATATCCCAGTCCCGGAGTGAGTCAGTTCCTAATCCAGAAGTGAGCGTGTTCCCAGTCCCGGAGTGAGTCTGTTCCCTGTACCAGAGTGAATCTGTTCCCAGTCCTTGACTGAGTCTGTTCCCAATCTCGGAGTGAGTGTTTTCCCAGTCCCGGAGTGAGTCAGTTCATAATCCAGAAGTGAGCCTGTTCCCAGTCCCGGAGTGAGTCTGTTTTCAGTCCAGGAGTAAGTCTGTTACCAGTCCTGGATTGAGTCTGTTCCCAATCCCTGACTGAGTCTGTTCCCAATCCCGTAGTGAGTCTGTTGCCAGTCCTGGAGTGACTCTGTTCCCAATCCCGGAGTGAGTCTTTTCCACGTCCCGGAGTGAGTCTGTTCTCAATCCAGGAGTGAGCCTGTTCCCAGTCTCGGAGTGAGTCCGTTCCCAGTCCCGGAGTGAGTCCATTCCGAGACCCGGAGTGAGTCTGTTCGCAGCCCCGGAGTGAGTCTGTTCCCAGTCCCGGAGTGAGACTGTTCCCAATCCCGGAGTGAGACTTTTCCCACTCCCGGACTGCGTCTGTTTTCAGTCCGGGAGTGAGTCTGTTCCCAGTCCCGGAGTGAGTCTGTTCCCAATCACTGACTGAGTCTGTTCCCAATCCCGTAGTGAGTCTGTTGCAAGTCCTGGAGTGAGTCTGTTCCTAATCCCGGAGTGAGTCTGTTCTCAATCCAGGTATGAGCCTGTTCCCCGTACCGGAATGAGACTGTTCGCAGTCCGGGCGTGAGTCTGTTCCCAATCCCGGAGTGAGTCTTTTCCAAGTCCCGGAGTGAGTCTGTTCCCAGTCCCGGAGTGAGTCTGTTCCCTGTACCGGAGTGAGTCTGTTCCCAGTCCTTGACTGAGTCTGTTCCCAATCTCGAAGTGAGTCTTTTCCCAGTCCCGGATTGAGTCTGATCTCAATCCTGGTGTGAGCCTGTTCCCAGTACTGGAATGAGTCTGTTTTCAGTCCGGGAATGAGTCTGTTCCCAGTCCCGGAGTGAGTTTTTTCCCAGTCCCGGAGTGAGTCTGTTCTCAGTCCCGGAATGTGGCCATTCCCAGACCCCGAGTGAGTTTGTTCCCATTTCCCGAGTGAGTCTGCTCCCAGTCTCGGAGTGTGTCTGTTCCCTGTACCGGAGTGAGACTGTTCCCACTCCCGGAGTGAGTCTCTTCCCAATCCCGGAGTGAGTCTTCTCCCAGTCCCGGAGTGAGTTAGTTCCTAATCCAGAAGTGAGCCTGTTCCCAGTCCCAGAGTGAGTCTGTTCCCTGTACCGGAGTGAGCCTGTTCCCAGCCCTTGACTGAGTCTGTTCCCAATCTCGGAGTGAGTCTTTTCCCAGTCCCGGATTGAGTCTGTTCTCAATCCAGGAGCGAGCCTGTTCCCAGTCCAGGAATGAGTCTGTTCCGAATCCAGGAGCGAGTCTGTTTCCAGTCGCAGAGTGTGTTTTCTCCCAGTCCCGGAGTGAGTATGTTCCTGAACTGGAATGATTCCATTCCCAGTCCTGGAGTGACCTTGTTTCTCGTCTCGGTTGGAGTCTTTTCCAAGTCCTGGAGTGAGTCTGTTCCCATTCCCGGAGTGAGTCTGTTCCCTGTCGTTGACTGAGTCCATTCTCAGTCCCAGAGTGAGACTGCTCCCAGTCCAGGAGTGAGTCTGTTCCAAATTCTGGAGCGAATCCGTTCCAGTCGCAGAGTGAGTCTGTTCCAAGTCCCAGAGTGAGTCTGTTCTAATCCCGGAGTGACTCCGTTCGCAGTCGTGACGTGATTCTTTTTCCAATCCCGGAGTGAGTATGTTCCCGAACCCGGAGTGATTCCGTTCCCATTCCAGGAGTGAGCTTGTTTCTCGTCTCTGTGGGAGTCCGTTCCCAGTGCCGGAGTGTGTCTGTTCCCAATCCCGGAGTGAGTCTTCTCCCAGTCCCGGAGTGAGTCAGTTCCTAATCCAGAAGTGAGTCTTTTCCCAGTTCCAGAGTGAGTCTGTTGCCAGTCCTGGAGTGAGTCTATTCCCAATCCTGGAGTGAATCTTTTCCCAGTCCCGGAGTGAGTTTGTTCCCAATCCCGGAGTGTGTCTTCTCCCAGTCCCGGAGTGAGTCAGTTCCTAATCCAGAAGTGAGCCTGGTCCCAGTCCCGGAGTGAGTCTGTTCCCTGTACCGGAGTGAATCTGTTCCCAGTCCTTGACTGAGTCTTTTCCCAGTCTCGGAGTGAGTCTTTTCCCAGTCCCGGAGTGAGTCAGTTCCTAATCCAGAAGTGAGCCTGTTCCCATTCCCGGAGTGAGTCTGTCTTCAGTCCAGGAGTGAGTCTGTTACCAGTCCTGGATTGAGTCTGTTCCGAATCTCGGAGTGAGTCCATTCCCAGACCCCGAGTGAGTCTGCTCCCAATCCCGCAGTGAGTCTTTACCCAGTCCCGGAGTGAGTCTGTTCCCAATCCCTGACTGAGTCTGTTCCCAATCCCATAGTGAATCTGTTGCTAGTCCTGGAGTGAGTCTGTTCCTAATCCCGGAGTGAGTCTGTTCTCAATCCAGGTGTGAGCCTGTTCCCCGTAACGGAATGAGTCTGTTCTCAGTCCGGGCGTGAGTCTGTTCCCAATCCCGGAGTGAGTCTTTTCCAAGTCCCGGAGTGAGTCTGTTCCCAGTCCCGGAGTGAGTCTGTTCCCTGTACCGGAGTGAGTCTGTTCCCAGTCCCGGAGTGAGTCTGTTCCCGATCCCGGAGTGAGTCCATTCCCAGACCCCGAGTGAGTATGTTCGCAGCCCCGGAGTGAGTCTGTTCCCGATCCCGGAGTGAGACTGTTTTCAATCCCGGAGTGAATCATCTCCCAGTCCCGGAGTGAGTCAGTTCCTAATCCAGAAGTGAGCCTGTTCCCAGTCCCGGAGTGAGTCTGTTCCCTGTACCGGAGTGAATCTGTTCCCGGTCCTTGACTGAGTCTGTTCCCAATCTCGGAGTGAGTCTTTTCCCAGTCCCGGAGTGAGTCTGTTCTCAGTCCCGGAATTTGGCCATTCCCAGACCCCGAGTGAGTCTGTTCCCATTCCCCGAGTGAGTCTGCTCCCAGTTCCGGAGTGAGTCAGTTCCTAATTCAGAAGTGAGCCTGTTCCCAGTCCTGCGGTGAGTTTGTTCCCTGTACCGGTGTGAGTCTGTTCCCGGTTCTTGACTGAGTCTGTACCCAGTCCCTGAGTGAGACTTTTCACAGTCCCGGAGTGAGTCTGTTCCCAATCCCGGAGTGAATATTCTCCCAGTCTCGTAGAGAGTCTGTTCCGAATCCAGGAGCGAGTCTGCTTCCAGTCGCAGAATGTGTTTGTTCCCAGTCCCAGAGTGAATATGTACCTGAACTGGAAAGATTCCGTTCCAAGTCGTGGATTGACCTTGTTTCTCGTCTTGGTTGGAGTCTGTTCCCAGTACCGGAGTGAGTCTGTTGCCAGTCCCTGAGTGAGCCTGCTCCCAGACCTGGAGTGAGTCTGTTCCCTCTCCCGGTGTCAATCCGTTCTCAGTCCTGGAGTGCTTCTTTTCGCTCTCCCTGAATGAGTCTGTTCCCAGTCTGGACAGAGTCTGTTCGCAGTCCCCGAGTGTGTCTGTCCCCCAGTCCCGGAGTGAGTCCATTCCCAGACCCCAAGTGAGTCTGTTCCCAATCCAGGAGTGAGTCTGTTCCCACTCCGGACAGAGTCTGTTCCCTGTCCCGGAATGAGCCCATTCCCAGACCCCGAGTGAGTCTGTTCCCACTCCGGACTGAGTCTGTTCCCTGTCCCGGAATGAGTCCATTCCCAGACACCGAGTGAGTCTGTTCCCAATCCCGTAGTGAGTCTATTGCCAGTCCTGGAGTGAGTCTGTTCCTAATCCCGGAGTGAGTCTGTTCTCAGTCCCGGAATGTGGCCATTCCCAGACCCCGAGTGAGCTTGTTCCCATTCCCCGAGTGAGTCTGCTCCCAGTCCCGGAGTTAGTTCCTAATCCAGAAGTGAGCCTGTTTCCAGTCCCGGAGTGAGTCTGTTCCTAATCCCGGAGTGAGTCTGTTCTTAATCCAGGTGTGAGCCTGTTCCCCGTACCGGAATGAGTCTGTTCTCAGTCCGGGCGGGAGTCTGTTCCCAATCCCGGAGTGATTCTTTTTCAATTCCCGAAGTGAGTCTGTTCCCAGTCCTTGACTGAGTCTGTTCCCAATCTCGGAGTGAGTCTTTTCCCAGTCCCGGATTGAGTCTGTTCTCAATACAGGAGTGAGCCTGTTCCCAGTTCTGGAATGAGTCTGTTTTTAGTCCGGGAGTGAGTCTGTTCCCAGTCTCGGAGTGAGTCTTTTCCCAGTCCCGGAGTGAGCCTGTTCTCAGTCCCGGATTGTGGCCATTCCCAGACCCCGAGTGAGTTTGTTCCCATTCCCCGAGTGAGTCTGCTCCCAGTCCCGGAGTTAGTCAGTTCCTAATCCAGAAGTGAGCCTGTTCCCAGTCCCGGAGTGAGTCTGTTCCCACTTCCGGAGTGAGTCTGTTCCCATTCCCGGAGTGAGTCTTCTCCCAGTCCCGGAGTGAGTCAGTTCCTAATTCACAAGTGAGTCTGTTCCCAGTCCCAGAGTGAGTCTGCTCCCTGTACCGGAGTGAGTCTGTTCCCAGCCCTTGACTGAGTCTGTTCCCAATCTCGGAGTGAGTCTTTTCCCAGTCCCGGATTGAGTCTGTTCTCAATCCAGGACTGAGCCTGTTCCCAGTCCAGGAATGAGTCTGTTCCGAATCCAGGAGCGAGTCTGTTTCCAGTCGCAGAGTGTGTTTGCTCCCAATCCCGGAGTGAGTATGTTCCTGAACTGGAATGATTCCGTTCCCAGTCCTGGATTGATCTTGTTTCTCGTCTCGGTTGGAGTCTGTTCCCAGTACCGGAGTGAGTCTGTTCCCAGTCCTTGAGTGAGTCTGTTCCCAGACCTGGAGTGAGTCTGTTCCCTCTCCCGGTGTGAGACTGTTCTCAATCCCGGAGTGAGTGTCCCCAATCCCGGAGTGAGACTTTTCCCAATCCCGGAGTGAATCATGCCCCAGTCCCGGAATGAGTCAGTTCCTAATCCAGGAGTGAGTCTGTTCCCAGTCCGGGAATGAGTCTGTTGCCAGTCCTGGAGTGAGTATGTTCCTAATCCCGCAGTGTGTCTTTTCCCAGTCCCCGAGTGAGTCTGTTCCCAGTCCTTGACTGAGTCTGTTCCCAATCTCGGAGTGAGTCTTTTCGCAGTCCCGGATTGAGTTTGTTCTGAATCCAGGAGTGAGCCTGTTCCCAGTCCCGGAATGAGTCTGTTTTCAGTCCGGGAGTGAGTCTGTTCCCAGTCCCGGAGGGAGTGTTTTCCCAGTCCCGGAGTGAGTCTGTTCTCAGTCCCGGAATGTGGCCATTCCCAGACCCCGAGTTAGTTTGTTCCCATTCCCCGAGTGAGTCTGCTCCCAGTCCCGGAGTTAGTCAGTTCCTAATCCAGAAGTGAGCCTGTTCCCAGTCCCGGAGTGAGTCTGTTCCCTGTAACGGAGTGAGTCTGTTCCCACTCCCGGAGTGAGTGTGTTCCCAATCCCGGAGTGAGTCTTTTCCCTGTCCCGGAGTGAGTAAGTTCCTAATCCAGAAGTACGCCTGTTCCCAGTCCCGGAGTGAGTCTGTTCCCTGTACCGGAGTGAGCCTCTTCCCAGTCCTTGACTGAGTCTGTTCCCAATCTCGGAGTGAGTCTTTTCCCAGTCCCGGAGTGAGTCTGTTCCCAATCCCGGAGTGAGTCTTTGGCCAGTCCCGGAGTGAGTCTGTTGTGAATCCAGGAGTGAGCCTGTTCCCAGTCTCGGAATGAGTCTGTTCTCAGTCCAGGAGAGAGTCTGTTCCCAGTCCCGGAGTGAGTCTTTTCCCTGTCCCTGTCTGAGTCTCTTCTCAATCCAGCAGTGAGTCTGTTCCCAGTCCCGGAATGAGTCTGTTCTCAGTCCGGGCGTTAGTCTGTTCCCGTCCCGGAGTGAGTCTTTTCCCAGTCCCGGAGTGAATCTGTTCTCAATCCAGGAGTGAGTCTGTTCCCAGTCCCAGAGTGAGTCTTTTCCCAGTCCCGGAGTGAATCTGTTCTGAATCCAGGAGTGAGCCTGTTCCCAACCCGGAATGAGTCTGTTCTCAGTCCGGGTGTGAGTCTGTTCCCAGTCCCGGAGTGAGTCTTTTCCTTGTCCCGGAGCGAGTCTGTTCTCAATCCAGGAGTTTGCCTGTTCCCACTCCCGGAGTGAGTCTGTTCTCTGTCCCGGAGTGAGTCCGTTCTCAGTCCCGGAGTGAGTCCATTCCCAGTCCCCGAGTGAGTCTGTTCCCTGTACCGGAGTGTATCTGTTCCCAGTTCTTGACTGAGTCTGTTCCCAGTCCCTGAGTGAGACTTTTCACAGTCCTGGAGTGAGTCTGTTCCAATCCCGAAGTGAATCTTCTCCCAGTCCCGTAGTGAGTCTGCTCCGAATCCAGGAGCGAGTCTGTTTCTAGTCGCAAAGTGTGTTTGTTCCCAGTCCCAGAGTGAGAATGTTCCTGAACTGGAATGATTCCGTTCCCAGTCCTGGATTGATCTTGTTTCTCGTCTCGGTTGGAGTCTGTTCCCAGTACCGGAGTGAGTCTGTTCCCAGTCCTTGAGTGAGTCTGTTCCCAATCCCTAACTGAGTCTGTTCACAATACCGTAGTCAGTCTGTTGCCAGTCCTGGAGTGAGTCTGTTCCTAATCCCGGAGTCAGTCTGTTCTCAATCCAGGTGTGAGCCTGTTCCCCGTACCGGAATGAGTCTGTTCTCAGTCCGGGCGTGAGTCTGTTCCCAATCCCGGAGTGAGTCTTTTCCAAGTCCCGGAGTGAGTCTGCTCCCAGTGCCGGAGTGAGACTTTTCCCAATCCCGGAGTGAATCATCTTCAAGTCCCGGAGTGAGTCAGTTCCTAATCCAGAAGTGAGTCTGTTCCCAGTCCCCGAGTGAGTCTGTTACCTGTACCGGAGTGAATCTGTTCCCAGTCCTTGACTGAGTCTGTTCCCAATCTCGGAGTGAGTCTTTTCCCAGTCCCGGAGTGAGTCAGTTCCTAATCCAGAAGTGAGCCGGTTCCCAGTCCCGGAGTGAGTCTGTTTTCAGTCCAGGAGTGAGTCTGTTACTAGTCCTGGAATGAGTCTGTTCCCAATCCCTGACTGACTCTGTTCCCAATCCCGTAGTGGGTCTGTTGCCAGTCCTGGAGTGAGTCTGTTCCCAATCCCGGAGTGTGTCTTTTCCAAGTCCCTCGGTGAGTCTTTTCTGAATCCAGGAGTGAGCCTGTTCTCAGTCTCGGAGTGAGTCTGTTCCCAGTCCCGGAGTGAGTCCATTCCCAGACCCCGAGTGAGTCTGTTTGCAGCCCCATAGTGAGTCTGTTCCCAATCCCGGAGTGAGTCTGTTCCCAATTCCGGAGTGAATCATCTCCCAGTCCCGGAGTGAGTCAGTTCCTAATCCAGAAGTGAGCCTGTTCCCAGTCTCGGAGTGAGTCTATTCCCAGTCCCGGAGTGAGTCCATTCCCAGACCCCGAGTGAGTCTGTTCCCAGTCCCGGAGTGAGTCTCTTCCCAATACCGGAGTGAGTCTGTTCCCAATCACGGAGTGTGTCTTCTCCCAGTCCCGGAGTGAGTCAGTTCCTAATCCAGAAGTGAGTCTGTTCCCAGTCCCGGAGTGAGTCTGTTGCCAGTCCTGGAGTGAGTCTATTCCCAATCCCGGAGTGAGTCTTTTCCCAGTTCCGGAGTGAGTCTGTTCCCAATCACGGAGTGTGTCTTCTCCCAGTCCCGGAGTGAGTCAGTTCCTAATCCAGAAGTGAGCCTGATCTCATTCCCGGAGTGTGTCTGTTCCCAGTCCCGGAGTGAGTCTGTTCCCTGTCCCGGAGTGAATCAGTTCCTAATCCAGAAGTGAGCCTGTTCCCAGTCCGGGAGTGAGTCTGTTCCCTGTACCGGAGTTAATCTGCTCCCAGTCCTTGACTGAGTCTGTTCCCAGTCCGGGAATGAGTCTGTTGCCAGTCCTGGAGTGAGTCTATTCCAAATCCCGCAGTGAGTCTTTTCCCAGTCCCGGAGTGAATCTGTTCCAAGTCCTTGACTGAGTCTGTTCCCAAACTCGGAGCGAGTCTTTTCCCAGACCGAGAGTGAGTCTGTTCTCAATTCAGGAGTGAGCCTGTTCCCAGACCTGGAATGAGTCTGCTTTCATCCGGCAGTGAGTCTGCTCCCAGTCCCGGTGTGTGTCTTATCCCAGTCCCGGAGTGAGTCAGTTCCTAATCCAGATGTGCGCCTGTTCCCAGTCCCGGAGTGAGTCTGTTCCCTGTACCGGAGCGAGTCTGTTCCCATTCTTTGACTGAGTCTGTTCCCAGTCCCGGAGTTAGTCTGTTCCCAATCTCGGAGTGAGTCTTTTCCCAGTCCCTGTCTGAGTCTGTTCTCAATCCAGGAGTGAGTCTGGTCCCAGTCCCGGAATGAGTCTGTTTTCAGTCAGGGTGTGACTCGGTTCCCAGTCCCGGAGTGAGTCTTTTCCCAGTCCCTGAGTGAATCTGTTCTCAATCCAGGAGTGAGTCTGTTCCCAGTCCCGGAGTGAGTCTTTTCCCAGTCCCGGAGTGAATCTGTTCTGAATCCAGGAGTGAGCCTGTTCCCAACCCGGAATGAGTCTGTTATCAGTCCGGGAGTGAGTCTGTTCCCAGTCCCGGAGTGAGTCTGTTCCCAGTCCCGGAGTGAGTCTATTCCCTGTACCGGTGTGAGTCTGTTCCCAGTCCTTGACTGAGTCTGTTCCCAATCTCGGAGTGAGTCTTTACCCAGTCCCGGATTGAGTATGTTCTCAGTCCAGGAGTGAGCCTGTTCCCAGCCCTGGAATGAGTCTGTTTTCAGTCCGGGAGTCAGTCTGTTCACAATCTCGGAGTGAGTCTTTTCCCAGACCCGGAGTGAGCCTGTTCCCAGTCCGGGATTGAGTCTATTTTCAGTCCGTGAGTGAGTCTGTTCCCAGTCCCGGAGTGAGTCTTTTCCCAGTCCCGGAGTGAGTCTGTTCTCAGTCCCGGAATGTGGCCATTCCTATTCCCCGAGTGAGTCTGCTCGCCGTCCCTGAGTTAGTCAGTTCCTAATCCAGAAGTGAGCCTGTTCCCAGTCCTGGAGTGAGTCTGCTCCCTGTACCGGAGTGAGTTCATTCCCAGACCCTGAGAAAGTCTGTTCCCAGTCCCGGAGTGAGTCTGTTCCCAACCCCGGAGTGAATCATATCCCAGTCCCGGAGTGAGTCAGTTCCTAATCCAGAAGTGAGCCTGTTCCCAGTCGTAGTGTGAGTCTGTTCCCTGTACCAGAGTCAGCCTGTTCCCAGTCCTTGACTGAGTCTGTTCCCAATCTCGGAGTGAGTCTTTTCCCAGTCCCGGAGTGAGTCTGCTCTCAATCCAGGAGTGTGCCTGTTCCCAGTCCTGGAATGAGTCTGATTTCAGTCCTGGAGTGAGTCTGTTCCCAATCGAGGAGTGAGTCTTTTCCCAGTCCCGGAGTGAGTCAGTTCCTAATCCAGAAGTGAGTCTGTTCCCAGTCCAGCAATGAGTCTGTTCTGAATCCAGGAGCGAGTCTGTTTCCAGTCGCAGAGTGTGTTTGCTCTCAGTCCCGGAGTGAGTCTGTTCCCATCCCGGAGTGACTCCGCTCGCAGTCGTGGCGTGATTCTGTTTCCAATCCCGGAGTGAGTATGTTCCTGAACCCGGAGTGATTCCGTTCCCATTCCAGGAGTGAGCTTGTTTCTCGTCTCTGTGGGAGTCCGTTCCCAGTGCCGGAGTGAGTCTGTTCCCAATCCCGGAATGAGTCTGTTACCAGTCCTGGATTGAGTCTGTTCCCAATCCCGTAGTGAGTCTGTTTCCAATCCCGGAATGAGTCTGTTCTCAGTCCGAGCATGAGTCTGTTCACAATCCCGGAGTGAGTCTTTTCCCAATCAAGGAGTGAGTCTGTTCTCAATCCAGGAGTGAGCCTGTTCCCAGTCTCGGAGTGAGTCTATTCCCAGTCCCGGAGTGAGTCCATTCCCAGACCCCGAGTGAGTCTGTTCCCAGTCCCGGAGTGAGTCTCTTCCCAATCCCGGAGTGAGTCTGTACCCAACCCGGAGTGAGTCTTCTCCTAGTCCCGGAGTGAGTCAGTTCCTAATTCAGAAGTGAGTCTGTTCCCAGTCCCGGAGTGAGTCTGTTGCCAGTCCTGGAGTGAGTCTATTCCCAATCTCGGAGTGAGTCTTTTCCCAGTCCCGGAGTGAGTCAGTTCCTAATCCAGAAGTGAGCCTGATCCCATTCCCGGAGTGTGTCTGTTCCCAGTCCCGGAGTGAGTCTGTTCCCATTCCCGGAGAGTGTCTGTTCCCAATCCCGGAGTGAGTCTTTGCCCAGTCCCGGAGTGAGTCTGTTCTGAATCCAGGAGTGATCCTGTTCCCAGTCCCGGAATGAGTCTGTTCTCAGTCCAGGAGAGAGTCTGTTCCCAGTCCCGGAGTGAGTCTTTTCCCAGTCCCTGTCTGAGTCTGTTCTAAATCCAGGAGTGAGTCTGTTCCCAGTCCCGGAATGAGTCTGTTCTCAGTCCGGGCGTGACTCGGATCCCAGTCCCGGAGTGAGTCTTTTCCCAGTCCCGGAGTGAATCTGTTCTCAATCCAGGAGTGAGTCTGTTCCCAGTCCCGGAGTGAGTCTTTTCCCAGTCCCGGAGTGAATCTGTTCCGAATCCAGGAGTGAGCCTATTCCCAACCCGGAATGAGTCTGTTCTCAATCCAGGAGTTTGCCTGTTCCCAGTCCCGGAGTGAGTCTGTTCCCAGTCCCGGAGTGAGTCTGTTCCCAGTCCCGGAGTTAGTCTGTTCCCAATCCCGGAGTGAGTCTTTGCCCAGTCCCGGAGTGAGTCTGTTCTGAATCCAGGAGTGATCCTGTTCCCAGTCCCGGAATGAGTCTGTTCTCAGTCCAGGAGAGAGTCTGTTCCCAGTCCCGGAGTGAGTCTTTTCCCAGTCCCTGTCTGAGTCTGTTCTAAATCCAGGAGTGAGTCTGTTCCCAGTCCCGGAATGAGTCTGTTCTCAGTCCAGGCGTGACTCGGTTCCCAGTCCCGGAGTGAGTCTTTTCCCAGTCCCGGAGTGAATCTGTTCTCAATCCAGGAGTGAGTCTGTTCCCAGTCCCGGAGTGAGTCTTTTCCCAGTCCCGGAGTGAATCTGTTCTGAATCCAGGAGTGAGCCTATTCCCAACCCGGAATGAGTCTGTTCTCAGTCCGGGAGTGAGTCTGTTCCCAGTCCCGGAGTGAGTCTTTTCCTAGTCCCAGAACGAGTCTGTTCTCAATCCAGGAGTTTGCCTGTTCCCAGTCCCGGAGTGAGTCTGTTCCCAGCCCTTGACTGAGTCTGTTCCCAATCTCGGAGTGAGTCTTTTCCCAGTCCCGGATTGAGTCTGTTCTCAATCCAGGAGTGAGCCTGTTCCCAGTCCAGGAATGAGTCTGTTCTGAATCCAGGAGCGAGTCTGTTTCCAGTCGCAGAGTGTGTTTGCTCCCAGTCCCGGAGTGAGTATGTTCCTGAACTGGAATGATTCCGTTCCCAGTCCTGGAGTGACCTTGTTTCTCGTCTCGGTTGGAGTCTTTTCCAAGTCCTGGAGTGAGTCTGTTCCCAGTCCAGGAGTGAGTCTGTTCCAAATTCTGGAGCGAATCCGTTCCCAGTCGCAGAGTGAGTCTGTTCCCAGTCCCTGAGTGAGTCTGTTCACAATCCCGGAGTGAGACTTTTCCAAGACCCGGAGTGAGTCTGTTCCAATCCCGGAGTGACTCCGTTCGCAGTCGTGGCGTGATTCTGTTTCCAATCCCGCAGTGAGTATGTTCCTGAACCCGGAGTGATTCCATTCCCATTCCAGGAGTGAGCTTGTTTCTCGTCTCTGTGGGAGTCCGTTCCCAGTGCCGGAGTGAGTCTGTTCCCAATCCCGGAGTGAGTCTGTTACCAGTCCTGGATTTAATCTGTTCCCAATCCCGTAGTGAGTCTGTTCCCAATCCTGGAGTGAGTCTTTTCACAGTCCCGGAGTGAGTCTGTTCCCTGTACCGGAGTGAGTCTGTTCCCAGCCCTTGACTGAGTCTGTTCCCAATCTCGGAGTGAGTCTTTTCCCAGTCCCGGATTGAGTCTGTTCTCAATCCAGGAGTGAGCCTGTTCCCAGTCCAGGAATGAGTCTGTTCTGAATCCAGGAGCGAGTCTGTTTCCAGTCGCAGAGTGTGTTTGCTCCCAGTCCCGGAGTGAGTATGTTCCTGAACTGGAATGATTCCGTTTCCAGTCCTGGAGTGACCTTGTTTCTCGTCTCGGTTGGAGTCTTTTCCAAGTCCTGGAGTGAGTCTGTTCCCAATCCCGGTGTGAGTCTGTTCCCAATCCAGGAGTGAGTCTGTTCCCAGTCCTTGAGTGAGTCCGTTTCCAGTCCCGAAGTGAGTCTGTTCCCAGTTCCTGAGTGAGTCCATTCCTATTCCTGGAGTGCGCCTGTTCCGAGTCCCAGAGTGAGTCCGTTCCCTGTACCAGAGCGAGACTGTTTCTCGTTTTGATGTGAGTCCCTTGAAAGTCCTGGAGTGAGTCCGTGCCCTCTCCCGGAGCGAGACCGTTCCCAGTCCTGGACTGCGTCTATTCACTCTCCCCGAGTGAGTCTGTTCCCAGTCCCGGAGTGAGTCTGTTCCCAATCCCAGAGTGAATCTTCTCGTAGTCCCGGAGTGAGTCAGTTCCCAATCCAGAAGTAAACCTGTTCCCAGTCCCGGAGTGAGTCTGTTCCCAGACGTTGACTGAGTCCATTCCCAGTCCCAGAGTGAGATTGTTCCCAGTCCAGGAGTGAGTCTGTTCCAAATTCTGGAGCGAATCCGTTCCCAGTCGCAGAGTGAGTCTGTTCCCAGTCCCTGAGTGAGTCTGTTCACAATCCCGGAGTGAGACTTTTCCAAGTCCCGGAGTGAGTCTGTTCCCATCCCGGAGTGACTCCGTTCGCAGTCGTGGCGTGATTCTGTTTCCAATCCCGGAGTGAGTATGTTCCTGAACCCGGAGTGATTCCGTTCCCATTCCAGGAGTGAGCTTGTTTCTCGTCTCTGTGGGAGTCCGTTCCCAGTGCCGGAGTGAGTCTGTTTCCAATCCCGGAATGAGTCTGTTCTCAGTCCGGGCATGAGTCTGTTCACAATCCCGGAGTGAGTCTTTTCCCAATCAAGGAGTGAGTCTGTTCTCAATCCAGGAGTGAGCCTGTTCCCAGTCTCGGAGTGAGTCTATTCCCAGTCCCGGAGTGAGTCCATTCCCAGACCCCGAGTGAGTCTGTTCCCAGTCCCGGAGTGAGTCTCTTCCCAATACCGGAGTGAGTCTGTACCCAACCCGGAGTGAGTCTTCTCCTAGTCCCGGAGTGAGTCAGTTCCTAATCCAGAAGTGAGTCTATTCCCAGTCCCGGAGTGAGTCTGTTGCCAGTCCTGGAGTGCGTCTATTCCCAATCTCGGAGTGAGTCTTTTCCCAGTCCCGGAGTGAGTCTGTTCCCAATCACGGAGTGTGTCTTCTCCCAGTCCCGGAGTGAGTCAGTTCCTAATCCAGAAGTGAGCCTGATCCCATTCCCGGAGTGTGTCTGTTCCCAGTCCCGGAGTGAGTCTGTACCCAGTCCCGGAGTTAGTCTGTTCCCAATCCCGGAGTGAGTCTTTGCCCAGTCCCGGAGTGAGT